>NW_026057576.1:54295412-54301143 GCF_023721935.1 Panthera uncia
TTTCTTTCTTTCTTTCTTTCTTTCTTTCTTTCTTTCTTTCTTTCTTTTTATCACCTATCAGGAGATATACACTCAGACTTCATCCTAATGTTAATAACCTTTGAATAAATCTAAAATAAGTTTCTTTGTAACTAGTAGTACCCATCAAATATGATAAACAGTGTTTTAATAATAGTTCACAAGTTAGTCATTCAATAGCTTGTAAATCAATCAGAATATTTGGATATTTTATTCTATTTTTAAAGTACTACTCCATAACCACCTGTTATGGGTGCTCTGGGTGGTTCTAGGGAAACATTATTTGTTGTCCTAGACTTCAAGTCAATACCTTGACTTGGAGGTCCCAACTAACAGAAACTAAGTGATAAAAGTGAATTATTTTCAATTGCTAAACAATTGAGTCAGAACTGAACATGTTATGAGAATAGATATGTTAGATTTAGTTTCTGGTCCTCAATAAAACTTTAAATATTTTAAATATTTTAATAAAATATGCATCTTATTTTGGAAAATTTTCTCTATAATAAATTTAATGTTAAACATGCAAGCTTCTGTGTTTTATTTTTTTTTTAATTTTTTTTATTTGACGTTTATTTATTTTTGAGACATAGAGAGACAGAGCATGAACGGGGGAGGGTCAGAGAGAGAGGGAGACACAGAATCTGAAACAGGCTCCAGGCTCCGAGCTGTCAGCACAGAGCCCGATGCGGGGACTGTGAGATCATGACCTGAGCCGAAGTCGGTCGCCCAACCGACTGAGCCACCCAGGCGCCCCAAGCTTCTGTGTTTTAGAAAGAACTTGGAAGTTCTGATTTTTTAAGAAGACTACTTTTTAAGTTTCTGTTTGTTTCAAGCCACCTCTTTGGCAATAAAGCATGTAATGAGGTGGGTGGGCTTTTTGAATGCCCCCAGTTAATACTGTTTAGTGTTGTGTTTAGAATACACACACACACACACACACACACACACACACACACATATATGGCAATAATTATAGACACTTACATAGTTTCCTATTTATATTGACTTGATCAAAACTAGTAAGAGTGGCAATAGCTCTAAACTTGTGAGCTTCTCATAATTTAGTTATCAAGTAAGTAAATTCATACAGACATAAATAAAAAAATTACTTTCATTCATTTACACCCTTGGCTTTACCCAGGTTAATATGCAATGGTCCCTCAAGCCTTGTGCTTTGGACATCTCCAATATCAGACCATTCAAATGTGGTGACCCATGATCTTTTTTATTGTATTTTAGTGAAAAAAGGTGCTGTTTAGCATTGCTTCCTCTTTTTACTATCCACAAACCTTGGTTTGTTCGATTGTTTTTATTTTTTGTTGTTGAAGTTTATTTTTAACAGGGCCTCCTAAAAAACGTAATTATTTCAAAAAAAAACTATCTAGTCCAGTTTTTATATTATGCTTTTTTTCTGTCTAATATGCAATTATCAAAGATTCAAGGAGGTGTCAGTATCCTAGGAAAGATAGATGTCTGAATCTATGCTACAAAGTCGTTAAAATTAAAAAAAAAAAGGACTACTTAAATCTAGCTAAAAACCTAGAGAAATCAATATTTTCTACTAAAGAAAGTATTTTTAAGTAACTGAATTGTGCAAGTTTGTGTGTATGTCAGTATGTGTTAAGGTGGCCAATGTTGGGCTTGTTAAACAGTTACTGATGTTGTGATTTGAAGAAATCATTTTAATCCCATTCTAAAATATATTATCCTCTGCATCTAAAAGAATTTGCCTGTATTGTTTACATAATGTAGGTATGTTATTTGTGAATGTGAATATTTTTATAATATTTTTTTCAGTATATTATAAATATCCAGAGTTTTGAAACATATAAAATGTATAACATTTTAAGAAACTATTATGAAATATTTTAGAGTTTTCATGTTATTCTTCCATGTATAAGTTGTGCTCATTTTTAAACCTATATTTTTTGAGCAGCAAATTTGTGTCAAGCACTATGCTACTTACTTGTCTCGTGGACTTTAAATTTGGGTACTGGGGTTTTCTAAAAGAGATGCAGATAGTGACTTTATGAATGTACTTTCATTTATGATAATCATAACTATTTAAAAGAAAATAAAACTGTAGGGAGTGATAACAGTGGATGGAATGTGTGTTTATTCTAACTTTGATGCTGAGACATTGACAACAGGAAGTAGTTGAGGAGAGAATTTGGGATTATGCAAATTTAGTCAGGGGGCAGCTTGCTGTGTTCAAGAAATTGAATATGGACCATATTAGTAAGGAATACAGAGATAGGTAGTGGTACAAAATGAGGCTTAACAGAGCCGTTTTAAGCAATGGAAAACTAATTTTTTAGATTTTCTTCTAAGTGCAGTGAAACAACTTTGAGGGCTCAAGGAATGGGATTATTTTATTTGTATTTTAAAATAACTTGTGGGTCCATATTAATAAATTCAGCCTGATCAAACTTTATGTTCCTCCTGCCATTATCTCATTCTTAATGTCCATTCTTATATATGTTCCACAGCTACATGTTATTATAATTTAGAAAAGCCATGCAGTTATTTTGAATTATGTGCACCTCTTCAAAAGTCAATCTTTGTAGTTTACATTCTAGGACCTTCTTAGACTTGAGTCTATTAATATTTAGGTCTAGAAGCAAAGAAGAGTGGTGAGGGTAGGTCCTGAAGGAAATCTGCATGTCTTGCTAGGCACCTACCTTAGGGGAGGCCATTACAAGTTCTTCAGGTAGAAGAGGGTTAACCGATTCATACTGGGCTGGAGGAGCAGCTTCTACCAGCAAAGGAGACTCAGCAGTATTTAGAAGTTCAGTGTCCCCAGGTTCATCAGGATCTGCCAATGTCCTTATTCCAGCTTTCAGAATCTCATTCTTTCCTAATCAATGCCCTTGATCTAACAGATGATACCCTGCATGGTTGGGGTTTCAAATTAGGTTGTAATTCAGTCACTTGTATGATGAGACTTTGGATTTGGTTTTCAGAAACCTCAGCTCTGGGGCTCCAGGGGATAAAGGCTTCCTTCAGATATAAAAAATTTTAGGTCATATTTGCTGAGCTTGAACTGAGAATTTAAAACCCTGAGTTTATTTTTTTCTTTTCCAATGTATTCCAGCCCAATTATCAGCCAACCTCATTATACTGGTTAGTTTGATAAAATTGTTGTAAAGTATCAAATACATGGTCAACCAGAACCTTACTTTTGTAAGTATTCACTTAAGACTATTCAATTATGACACAAAAGAAAACACACACACACACACACACACACACACATACACACAAGTTCACACATCCTCTTTTAAATGCATGGTGCTGAGTCAATTGAATATCAATATTGGGAACAAAAAAGAAAAGAAAGAAGAAAAATTGAAATGGAAGGTTGATCACTACCGTAAATCATATGCATAGTAACACTATCAACCTGGATGTGAAAGCAAAAACAATAAAGCTACTAGATGATAGCATAGCTGAATATCTCTGTGACTTTGAGGGATGTAAAGATTTCTTAAATATGACACAAAAGTCGCTACCCATAAGAGGAAAGATCGTTAAATCAGATTATAATAAATTTAAGAATTTCTGTTCATTTAAAGATGTTAAAATAGGGGCGCCTGGGTGGCTCAGTCGGTTGAGCGTCCGACTTCAGTTCAGGTCATGATCTCGCGGTCCGTGAGTTCGAGCCCCCCGTTGGGCTCTGTGCTGACAGCTCAGAGCCTGGAGCCTGTTTCCGATTCTGTGTCTTCCTCTCTCTCTGACCCTCCCCCGTTCATGCTCTGTCTCCCCCTCTGTCTCAAAAATAAATAAATGTTAAAAAAAATTAAAAAAAAGTTAAAGATGTTAAAATAGTGGAAAGAGGAACCACAGAATGGGAGAATCTATTTTTTAATAAACTAGAATCCAGGATATATGGAGGAGTATAAAACAATAAGAAAAGAGGGACAAAATAAATATCTAAATGACTAACAAATCTGTGAAATGGTTTCTAACCTCATTAGTCACAGGGGCATTGCAAATTAAAACCACAATGTGAGAGTTCTACACACTAACCAGAATGGCTAAAATTGAGGGAAACATTTAAAAGCTAAAACAAAAGAAAACTGACAGTACCAAGTGTTGTCAAGAATGTGAAGCAAATGGAATTTTCATATACTTCTCCCAAGAATGTAACTAGTATAATCTTCATAGTCTTTCACATATTATACTAAACATATATGTACTTATTTTATGAGTGAGTAATTTCACTCTGATAATACATCTGACAAAAAAATCAATCACTGTGTTCTAAAAGACATGCACAAGAATGTTCTTGAGCTAGCTATCTTTCAGAATACTCCCCCCCCCCCAAATAACTCACATGTCCATTTGTAGAATGCATAAATAAATTGGGATATATTTGTGTAAAGAAATTTTGGAATGAAATGAAAATCTGTTGTATCTATGCATAACAACATGGATATGCCCTACAATCATATCATTAACCCAAGAAGCCCCTTGTAAAAAAAGAATAATTGTATAATTCCTTTTGTATATGATTCAAACAGGCATTAGAAGTCATGATAGTGATTACTTTGGGAGAAGAGGGAGATAGTAGTAATCAGGAACGTCATGAAAGGAGGTGTTTGAGATACTGTCATAGTCTTAGCCTAGGTAATATTTACATAGGTGGGTCTATTTTTTTCATTAAAAAAATATATATATATATATATACACACACACACTTCTCATTTTTTTTCTGAATGTATGTTGTACTTCAATATAAAAAATTAAATGAAAATACTCATGTTAACTATGGAAAAGAAATAGGTCTTTAACCTTTTATTTTTTTATTTGTTTTAAATGTTTTTAATGTTTATTTAATTTTGAGAGAGAGAGAGAGGCAGACGCAGAATCTAAAGCAGCTGCAGGCTCTGAGCTGTCTGCACAGGGCCTGACTGGGCTCAAACCCATTAACCGTGAGATCATTACCTGAGCCGAAGTCATGACCTGAGACCTGAGCCCTGAGCCGAAGCCGGTCCCTTAACCGACTGAGCCACCCATGTGCCCCAACCTTTAACACTTTAAAAGATAATTCAATGAAGACAGTCAAGATTTATTTTTTTAATTTATTTTATTTTATTTTTTTAATTATTTTTTTTATTTTTTAATATATGAAATTTACTGTCAAATTGGTTTCCATACAACACCCAGTGCTCATCCCAAAAGGTGCCCTCCTCAATACCCATCAACCCCCCATCAACCCTCAGTTTGTTCTCAGTTTTTAACAGTCTCTTATGCTTTGGCTCTCTCCCACTCTAACCTCTTTTTTTTTTTTTTTCCTTCCCCTCCCCCATGGGTTTCTGTTACGTTTCTCAGGATCCACATAAGAGTGAAACCATATGGTATCTGTCTTTCTCTGTATGGCTTATTTCACTTAGCATCACACTCTCCAGTTCCATCCACGTTGCTACAAAAGGCCATATTTCATTCTTTCTCATTGCCACGTAGTATTCCATTGTGTATATAAACCACAATTTCTTTACCCATTCATCAGTTGATGGACATTTAGGCTCTTTCCATAATTTGGCTATTGTTGAGAGTGCTGCTATAAACATTGGGGTACAAGTGCCCCTATGCATCAGTACTCCTGTATCCCTTGGATAAATTCCTAGCAGTGCTATTGCTGGGTCATAGGGTAGGTCTAGTTTTTTTTTTCAACTTTTTTTTTTTTTTTTTTTTTTTTTTTTTTGGG
>NW_026057576.1:54301243-54343289 GCF_023721935.1 Panthera uncia
TTTTTTTTTTCAACGTTTTTTATTTTTGGGACAGAGAGAGACAGAGCATGAACGGGGGAGGGGCAGAGAGAGAGGGAGACACAGAATCAGAAACAGGCTCCAGGCTCCGAGCCATCAGCCCAGAGCCTGTCGCGGGGCTCGAACTCACGGACCGCGAGATCGTGACCTGGCTGAAGTCGAAGGCTTAACCGACTGCGCCACCCAGGCGCCCCAGGGTAGGTCTATTTTTAATTTTCTGAGGAACCTCCACACTGCTTTCCAGAGCGGCTGCACCAATTTGCATTCCCACCAACACTGCAAGAGGGTTCCCGTTTCTCCACATCCTCTCCAGCATCTATAGTCTCCTGATTTCTTCATTTTGGCCACTCTGACAAGACAGTCAAGATTTAAATGTGCGTGTATTTATCCAAAAGCAAAAAAAAAAAAATCTTGAAAATGCTTCATTAAAATGGTATTTTAAAAAAAGAATATGCAGTGATGATATTTTGCCTATCTCTACTGCTACATCACACCATGGACTTTCAGTGCCTTCTTTACCACTGAAACTCAGGTGATAAACATCTTTAAATCTAATCAGAGTTGAGAACCAATTCCAAAAACCTTGGACTCAATTCAGAAAACTCATCCTTAAGACTGTGTTCTCCAGAACTACCTTCAGTTTCAAAATACGTGTCATGCAGTGTTCTCCAAGGAGAGAATCAGAACTGGTAGGATGTGTGTCCATACATCTAATATAGATGGACTTAATTATATATATCTTTCATGTTGTATGCATTTAATGTATATTTTAATATATATTATGTATAAAGAAATATCTTAACGGATGACCCGCACAAGCGGGTGGACAAGCCAGAAGGTAGGGACCGCGCAGCTGAAACTGCGCTCAGTCAGCTGGAGCCACCACGAAACCTACGCAAACCACGCAAGCTACGCCACCTATGGAGGTCGTTGGTAGGTGGGTGCTGCGCCGGCGCATGTGCGTCGTGAACAGCCTGAACCACGCCTGCAGCCGCAGTGGGGATGTCAAGGACGCCTGGCCTGCTAGTCACCATGGTCGTTCCCAGAGCCACTCTGGACCCGCTCGCCTGTGCCTGTGCCAGATTCTGAGAGTGAGAAGAGCCAGGAGCCCAGGTGGGTTGACCTGACCCAGGCGGCAGGCTGGACGGGTGTAACATTCAGAAGGGGAGGGTGGGAAGTGACCCAGCCTTGGGAGTCACCGTGCTTTGTGGCCAGTTCACCCCGTTCTGTAACCGCTTTCTAAGCATTTTTTTTTTTAATTCATAATTGGAAACACAAATGTAAACAAGAATAAAAAATATTTGGGGGGGAGGAAAGAATATACATACAGACACAAATATATGTGTTTGTATGTTTATATATGAATGCCACAAATATATGTGTTTGTATGTTTATATATGAATGCCTGCTTATAATTTCCTTTTTGATAAAATATATAATATTGAGCCTTTTTGTTATAGACAGTGTGCACCAGGCACAGAGAAAAAGGCAAGGACTCTGTCGTTTAAATGTCTGTTTAAGGGGCGCCTGGGTGGCGCAGTCGGTTAAGCGTCCGACTTCAGCCAGGTCACGATCTCGCGGTCCGTGAGTTCGAGCCCCGCGTCAGGCTCTGGGCTGATGGCTCGGAGCCTGGACCTGTTTCCGATTCTGTGTCTCCCTCTCTCTCTCTGCCCCTCCCCCGTTCATGCTCTGTCTCTCTCTGTCCCAAAAATAAAAAACGTTGAAAAAAAAAAATAAATAAATGTCTGTTTAAGAGTTGAAAAAAAAAAAACCATTAATATTACACTGTATGTTAACTAGCTGGAATTTAAATAAAAACTTTAAAACAAACAAAAAAAATGAGTTGAAAAACAGTCACCAAGCAGATGATTACATAAAATGTATCAGTTTATGTGATAGAGGGACAGTGTGCTGTAAAAGCTCAGAGGAGAGTCGTATAAATCAGACCAAAAATGTCAGGATAGTGAGACATAATAAACTGATCTCTGCTTTTCCTAGACTACTACAACCTACTTTACCTGAGGGCATCCTTACTCTGGCTGTTCTATCATCTTGGAAACTGCTCCCCCTAAATAATTGTATAGTTCACTCCCTTAGTTCAAGCAGGTTTCTGCTTGGATATATATCTCATCAGAGTGGTTTCCCTGGCCACTCTATCTCCCCGTGATGTTTTATTCACCTTACCCTAATTTATTTTCCTCCATAACACCTGATGTCACTTACTTCTTCCTAAGCTTTTGTTTGAGAACCAGTAGAGCATAAATTCCATCTTTATTATTCAGTGATGTATTTATTCTTAGTATCTGCAATAAATCTTGACACCGAGTTGACACTTGAAACAGTTTTGTTGAAGATGAATATATATAATGAATATATATAAATAATAAATATATATATAATAAATATATGTAATTTAGAATTTGAAATATGAAAATAAATTAGCCTGAGATGGAGAAATGGAGAAGTGTGGAGAAATGAATTTTAGGCAGCCAAAAATCTTGAGACAAAAATCCAGACTGGCAATGATAGCTTAAACTCAGCGAGATGTGCTAGGGTGGGAATTATGCATGGAGCAGTGTTTAGAAAATAGAATTACATAACTTTATTATTTTTTTAGTGTTTATTTTTGAGAGAGAGAGAGAGAGAGAGAGAATGAGTGGGGGGAGGGGCAGAGAGATAGAGGGTGACACAGCATCTGAAGCAGGTTCCACGCTCTGCACTGTCAGCACAGAGCCCCACGTGGGGCTCAAACCCATGAGTGTGAGATCATGACCTAAGCCAAAGTCAGACGCTTAAATAACTGAGCCACCCAGACACCCCTAGAATTACATAGCTTTAAATTAGTTGGAGATGGAGGTAAAGAAGAGAATCATACCAATAATACAATTTAAGTTTCTTGCTTGGAAAACTTGATGTTATGCACAGGAGAAGAAACAGGGCCCATGGTGTGAATTGTAATGATTGGAGTATTGGACATTTTGAATTCGAGGTGCTTATGGAATATCTAATTGCACACGTCTGGTTTTTAGGAATTTACTATATGGATCTGAATATTGGGCAAGATCTAGGGACTGGAGATAGACATCTGAAAGCCTGTAAGTGATAACTGATGGCATAGAAATAAATCAGAGAGAATGTGTAGAATAAAGTGGACCTGGAGGCTCTAGAGATGAGAACAGAAAATAGGCTCTGTAGCATGAGTGAAGATTGAATTTACACAGAGTGAGGAATGCCACCTTGTTCATAGGAATGGAAGATATTTTTATCTGATGGCTTCTGCTGTTTATATCAGTGTTATTCTATATAATTATGACGTGCACTAGTCCCACTCATCAAACTGTGCCTTTTGTCAAAATATATTCATATACAACCCAGAGCTGCTTAATATAGATTCTTTATTATTGAAAGTTGTATGATTGAGTACAATCATACTTACGTTATTTGTATGTAGATGTGGCTTCTCCCAGAATCAGGTCCAGAGCAAAGAAACTGAGTGGAAGTAGTTATTTGGGAGGTGCAGGGAACATCAGTGTGGGAGTGGAGAACTTAATAAGGAGAGGATATACTCTCCATCTTGTTACTAGCTTTAGTGTCTGGAACTTCATTTCGAGAGAGAAATTCTGGAAAATGATGTAAAAACACGTGCCTCAAAATTTTCTTAAGGGAGCTGGTGTATGTACATAAAAACTCCTATCAGACATAAATTGAGAGATGCTCTTGAAGGTGTGATTTTTTTCAACACTACTACCTATGTGCACTGCATGTGGGCAGAGGACTTAAGGCTTTGGAGAATGCTTCTAGGCAAAGAGCTGTTGATGTTGCCAAGCACAACTAAGGCACAGGACTTGAGGTATCTGGGTGGGTCACTGAAGGGTTTCAAACTGTTCTAGTATTTTTTTTTTTTATTCATAGGTAAAACCATTCTATTAATATGTTTGCATATATTTTTATCATATATTTTTGCATATATTTGCAAATATTTTTGCATATAATTGACTCCATTCTTTTAAAATTTGATTTTATCCACTCTAAATAAAATCAAATTTTAAAAGAATTAGAGTGGGAGAGAGCCAAAGCATAAGAGACTCTTAAAAACTGAGAACAAACTGAGGGTTGATGGGGGGTGGGAGGGAGGGGAGGGTGGGTGATGGGTATTGAGGAGGGCACCTTTTGGGATGAGCACTGGGTGTTGTATGGAAACCAATTTGACAATAAACTTCATATATTGAAAAAAATAAAATAAAATTTGATTTTAGATCCAGTGTTTATTAAGGGCTTATTTAATGTTTTCTTAATGTTTTCAAGCATCCAAGAGTGACTACATATTACATAACCAAAATGATCTTCATAATGTATATTGCCCTTAAAATATAGTTCAAATAACAGTAAAATAATTTGAATACCAAATCTGAGATGGATTATTCTATAGAATAATCATTTTATAGCAGCAACTATACTGAATGACTTTTCTTTGAGTTATTTCATATATGACTTCCTTTATATTTGAAATTGTTTTGATTATTTTAAAATAACTAAAATGAGGGGTGCCTGGGTGGCTCAGTTGGTTAAGTGTCTGACTTCAGTTCAGGTCACGATCTCACAGTTTGTGAGTTTGAGCCCCATGTTGGGCTCTGCGCTGACAGCTCAGAGCCTGGAACCTGCTTCAGATTCTGTGCCCATCCCCCTCCGGCCCACCCCTGCTTGTGCTCTGTCTCTCTCTGTGTTTCAAAAATGAATAAACATTAAAAAAAAATTTTAAGTAACCAAAATGAAATAGAACATAGTATAAATTTACTGTCTCCCAAGAGCTGCTTTATTGAGAGTGTGCTCCATTAGCCTATTTTTCTGTCCTTTTCATATTTTCTACGAATTTGACTAATCACCAGTATAGTTATTGAATACATTTTTAATGGATTACATAAAAGAGATTTCATATAGTGTCTTTATATTTTTAAAGTTTGAACTATGCTACTGAATTATTGGTTTCTTTTTTAGCATAAATTTTTATTATTTTTCATCATATTTAGTTTGTATTTCTCATGAAAGCCCTCTTGCCACATGGTATTTATTTATTATATCTTATTTGATAAGAGAGAGAGGGAGAGACACAGAGTCTGAAGCAGACTCCAGACAGGCTCTGAGCTGTCAGCACAGAGCTCAGTATGGGGTTCGAACTCACAAATCATGAGGTCATGACCTGAGCCGAAGTTGGACACTTAACTGACTGAGCCACACAGGCGCCCTGCATATAAGATTTTTTAAAAATGCTTATTTACTTGACAGGAATTTTAAACTCATTTAGGTACCAAATATGTAATGATAATCTTTCAATTGTTCTTGAAATCTTTACAGCTACATGACTTTAAAATAATATTTTAATTGATAAATTTTTCTGTGTACTGTCAAAAATTTGCTAAGATATCATTACTTAAAAAAAAGTTCTGTTGTGGTATAGTTGATATACCAAAAACTATACATATTTAATGTATCTAGCTTAATGAGCTTGTTACATGCATACATCCTTGAGACAATCGTTATAATAAAGGTAATAAATATATCCATTGCCTCTCAATGTTTTCTTATGCCCTTTGTGTATGTGTGTGTACTACAAACACTTACTGTGAGATCTATCCTCTTAACAGAATTTTTCAGTGCACGATGCAATATTGTTAGCTATATATAGGCACTGAGTTTTACATAGATTTTCAGAACTTATCCATTTGTATAACTAAAACTTTATATCCATTGAGCAGCAACTCCATTTCCCTCTGCCCCCACCCCCTGGAAGCCACTATTCTACTCTCTATGAGTTTGACTACTTTAGATAACTCATTTAAGTGGAATTATGTAGCATTTTCTCCTCTTTTTGTGACTAGCTTACTTCACTTAGCATAATATCCTCTAGATTCATCTATGTTGCCAAAAATGGCAGGATTTCCTTCTTTTTTCGAGGCTGAATACTATTCCATTGTTTATACCACATTTTCTTTATCCATGCATTTATCAGTGGATGCTAAAATTGTTTCCTAATTTTGATATTGTGAATAATACTGCAGTTAACATGACAGTGCAGATATCTCTTCAAAATCCTGATTTTATTTCATTTAGATACATACTCAGAAGTGGGAGTGCTGGATCATTTGGTAGTTCTATTTTTAATTTTTGGAGGAACCCCCATACTGTTTTTCATAGCAGCTGCACCAATTTACATTCCTGACAACAGTGAATAAGAGTTCCAGTTTCTCCACATCCTAGTCAACATTGTTTATCTTTTGTCTTAAAGATAATAGCACGACTGACAGTTGTGAGGTGATATCTCATTGTGGTTCTGATTTACATTTCCCTGATGACTGATGCTGAGCATCTTTTCGTACTCCTGTCAGCTATTTGGCCACTTGTTTGCCTTTGGTGAAATATCTGTTCAGGTCTTTGTCCATTTTTCTATTTTGTTATTTTGTTATTTATTTTCTTATTTGTTTTTGATATCGAGTTGTCTAAGTTGCTTATATATTTTAGATATTAATACCCTGTCAGATGTATGGTTTGCAGATACTGTCTTCCATTCCATAGGATGCCTTTTTATTTTGTTGTCTCCTTTGTGGTACAGAGCTTTTTATTTTGCTGTAGTTTTACTTGTCTGTTTTTGCTTTCATTGCCTATGCTTTTTTCAGGAACTGGGGAGTGTCTGTGTTGTGAATGGAGGTCTTGGTCTTTGGATTCCCCACGAGAAGATTCAGGTGGGGTATCCGTGCTCAGAATAAAGACAGCCAGAAGGAAATTAGTAAGCACGAAACACTTTATTAAAGCAAAAGTACAATCTCAAGGTGGGAGAGCAGGCAGGTTCCCCACGGTGGAACCAGACCCAAGGTTGTTTTGGGATTGGATATTATTGGTTCTCTCTGGGCTGGTAGGAGCTATGCTGGGCTTCTAGTGTGTAGCTTTTTTTTTTTTTTTTTTTTTTTTCTTCCATCACTGTCCTTCCCTCTACCTTCTGTCTCATTCCCATTCAAGGACTTGAGACTCTGCCTGGGGTGTTCCTTCCACTGTTCACATCCAGCTTCTACCTAACACTTTGGTGTCAGATCTAAGAAATGATTGCCAAGACTAATGTCAAGATTTTCTCTTATGTTTCCTTTTAAGAGTTTTATAGTTTCAGATCTTACATGGTAGTCTTTATATTGATTGATTTCTGTTTATGGTGTAAATAAGGGTCTGATTTCATTTTTGTGTGTGTGAATGTCCAGCTTTCCCAAGAATATTGGTTGAAGAAACTGTGTTTTTAACCACTGTGTATTTTTGGCAGCCTTGTCAAAGATCAGGTGACTGCATATGTATTGGTTATTGCTGGACTCTCTATTCTGTTCCATTGATGTACATATTTATCTATGCCAGTACCACACTTTTTAAAATTACTGTAGTTTTGTAATATATTTTGAAATCAGGGAATATGATGCCTCCAGCTTTGTTTTTGTCAAGATTTCATTGGCTACTTGGGGTCTTTTGTGATTCCATATCAATTTTAGGACTATCTTTGAAAAATGCCATTGAGATTTTGAATAGGCATTTGATAGCATTGACTCTATAGATTGCCTTGGGTAATATGGACATTATAATAATATTAAGTCTGTCAATCCATAAATACAGGATGTCTTTCCATTTATTATGTCTCTTTAAGTTTTTTGTTTGTTTGTTTATTGGTGCTTTGTACTTCCAAGTTTAGAGGTTTTTTCAACTCCTTGGTTACTCCTTGGTTAAGGTTACCCAAGTATCTTATTCTTTTTTATTTTTCCTGACAACCAGTGCTTTATTAGTGAGGAGCCTTGGTTTGAGGAGTGGGGAGCTAGGATGGACAAGAAGCGCCCATCTTAAGGAATTTTCCTGGACATCAGGCATTCCTCCATGCATATTTCAAGTAAACACATTCATGGATGAAATCCTCAGAGGGGAGAGCTCTGTGACTAAAAGCAGCAGGGATGGGGGGGCTCCCTAGGCACAGCTGAGTCTGTGGGACAGCAGAACTTCTCCAAGTTCCAGGTGACATCATTACATCACACTGGAAACCAGGTGATGAACTTGGGGCTGGTCATGAGCAGTGGCATCATTACTGGGGGCCGGAAGAGCCTCTTGTAGGAAGTTGAAGAGGGGGTGCCCTTGTGCACCACTCTCCTCGCACTTCTCAGAAAGCATGAATTTGGGCTCGAACCTGTTCTGAGGTCTGAGGAACTTGAAGGAATTCAGGATCTCTTCCTTCCTGGCATTTCCTGATGCCAGCACCGCTTGCATGGGAAGCAAATATTGACCAGGCCCCTGGCAGGGGTGCTGCTGATGCTTGTTCTGGGCATAGTCCTGGATAGTTGTACCTCGGAGCGACACCGCATTTTTGGTCAGCAGCATGTTGGCCCCCAGGAACCCAGGCTCACAGGCTCATCCCTGGCCAGCAGGCCCTTGGGAAAGGCATTCCTGGAGCGCTGGGGGCTGCAACTGCAGGTTGGTGGCAGGGAGTGCAGCTGCGCACATGGCCCGACTGTGGGACCAGAGTGCACAGCTCTTTTGGTGCTCTTTTAAACGGGATCCTGAACAGACCAATAGTGAGTAAGGAGATTGGATTTGTAATTAAATACTTGCAACAAAGGAAATCCCAACACCAAAAAGCTTCACTGGTGATTTCTACCAATCTTTAAAGAAATAATAACAATACTGGTCAAACTATTCCAAAAATCTGAAGAGGAAGGGCTACTCTCAAACTGATTTTATGATGCCAGCATTACCTTGAAACCAAAGCTTGAAAAAGACACTACAAGAAAAGAAAACTATAGGCCAGTGCCCAAAATGAACAGACATGTAAAAATCCTTAATAAAATATTGACAAACCATATTCAGCAGTACATTAGAAAGATCATATACCATGACCAAGTGGATTTATTCCTGGGAGGCAGGGATGGTTCAATATGTGCAAATAAATTAATATGATACACCACATTAACAGAAATAATAAAATCATATGATCATTTCAGTAGATGCTGAAAAACACATTTGAGAAAATTCAGCATCCTTTCATGATAAAAAAAAACTGTTAACAAATTACGTGAAGGAATTTACCTCCACATATGACAGTCTCCTAGCTAACAGCATATTCAGCCGTGAAAAACTGAAATCTTTTCCTTTGAGATCCAGAGTTACATGGATGCGCACTTTTACCACTTCTATTCAACATAATAATGGAGGCACTAGCTAGAATAGTAAGCAAGAAAAAGAAATAAATGCACCGAAATTGGAAAGGAAGAAATAAATGTATCTCTGCTTGCATAGGGCATGATTTTATACGTAGAAAACCCAAAAGACTCTACAGAACAGCTGTTAGTACTAATAACTGAATCCACTAAAGTTGCAGGATACTAAAACCAACATGCCAAAATCTATTGTGTTTCCATAACAATAGGGTAACTGAAAAGGAAATTAAGAGATCATTTCAAAATATCACATTAATACTGAGAAATCAATTGCCCATTAAACTGAATTGTTATAAATGTACTTAAGAATACATTGTTAATATTTGCTAATCAGTGTTGTGCTAAGCAATTTTTGCTATGATTGTCTGATACTGTAGCAGAACAGTACTGCTTTCAGGCCACAAAATCATGAACAAGAAATAAATTGTACAACTGAGTGAATCACATTAATCATTGTATATAATTAGACATACTTCTTATAGTTAAGTGTTATTTTTTCCAGTTCAATCTGTGTCCTTAGCCTGTGGTTCCCTGGTAGGTTTCTTATACATGGTGTCAGTCATCCGGCAGTGCTTTGTGATTTATATGTCATTGGATTTAATTCATCAATATTAGCTATATAAGTTTGAAATAAAACTGTAATAGAATAAAGAAATAAAACTGTAAATAATGTTGAAATAAAACTATAATAGACTAAGGAAAGAGCTTTTAGAAACATATTTACAACTCTGTATTCTAATAAGTCAAAAAATTTAAATATCAAATTATATTCAAAATATTCAACTGGAGAAGAGATAAGAAACGAGTGGTTTAATAGTCACCAGAAATATAACTTTTTGTTATTAATTGTAGAGTGGTATTTCCTATTCTGGATATAAATTGAATCAATATAAATTGTAGCATTTTTCATAAATATGTTAATAAACAGATATTTGCTGAACATGAATCAGTAAAATGAGGTCTGAGTAAAGGGATATGGAATTTCCATATATTTGGGATAAATTAAGAAATATGAAGTTAAATAAATAAAAGTTAAAGTTAAATATTGCTGAGATATCCTTCAGATGTTACTTTAGCTTTGTACCAGTTAATTTTAAAATTGTAACATTAAATATGTTTCTCAAGTCTGCTATGAGTCTCCTACTCTTTCTCCTTCCCACTCCTTGGGGCTGTGGCAGACAGTGTGGGACATCACTCCCAATGATAATTCCTCTTAGTATTCATGCCATTGCATAAGCTCCTCCTATTATATGTAAGCTGGGCCTAGTGACTTGGTTCTAATGAATAGAATATAGAAATTAATGGGTTATCTCTTCTAGTAGGAATTTAGAAGTAACAGTGACTCCTATCTTGTTTGCACACTTTCTTTCTCTCTTGCTGGTATTCTCTCTTGCCATCTCATTTGACCACTCTGATGAAGCAAACTGCCATGTTGTGATATATGGCATATAGAGGAAAATGTGTCAGGAAACTGAGAGACACTTACAGTCAACATCTCATGAAGAACTGAGGATTTGGTTCAACAGCGTATGAGTAGCTGGATCCTGCCAACACCCACGTGAATGAGTTAGGAAGTCAATCCTTCCCAGTGGAGACTTGAGAAAAATGTATGCTTGTGAGACATCCAGAACCATATGCATCAGCTAAGCCATTTCACATTCCTAGTCCACAAAAATTGTGAAATAATAAATGTTTTAAGCCACTAAACCTTGAGGTAATTTGTTATACAGTAATCAATACCTCATATACAGGTTGTGGGCTAACTTATTCATCCCCGTGGATTCATTTCTCATCAATTTACTGATAAACTAAAATTCAAATTACACACCTATGATGCCTACTGAAATTTATATCCATATTTCAAAATTCTCATTTTATATCCACATATGACACTTCTTAGGAACTATAATAACCAATATAAAAAATAAACTCATTATCTCCCCCACCCCCGCAAATTCATTCTGTCTCTTAAACCTTAATTCATGAGATGACACTTTTTCAAACCAGTTTCCCATGATACTGTTTCAGATTAAGTCATTCTTAGCATCTCCCACTCTCGTGAATCTACCATCTGATTTTTAAAAGTTAAATTTATTTTATTCTACTTTTAAACATGTCTGGAATCTGTTTTATAACTAGTGTTTATACCTCAGTTTAAAATGCTGTCAATTTTCAAATAAATTGCTATACCAGCTACATGAAGAATATCCATTTTTGACATAGCAGTGGAAGTGTTTTAAAAATAAACATCTGCTTACATTTTTTTTTTTTTTTTACTCTCTACTTGCTCTCAGGTGAAAGTCAGACTTTTAACATGGATTTAAAGGATTTGATAGAAATGCCTTGTTTAACTCTCACATATCACATTTTTATTTGTCTTAGACTTAAGATCATGAAAGCAGTCACATTTTTCTGTATTATGTATTTCTTCATCCTCAGGCCCAGTTCAGTTTCTTTTCAATTAAATTCATGATAGAATGAGCAAGTGAATGATTGACCATAGTCTTTCAGATTTCAAATTATTGTCTTTTTAATATTAGGATTATGTTAACAGACTCTAATCTGTTAAACATATGGATTTGTAAAGACAGAAATGTGTGGATTTTAGGCCCAACTTTGCATTAATTTCTTGTCTTTGACTTTTAGCAAGATATTCCACAGAAAATTACACTAGTTCACTAAAATTATAGTATAATTGAACCTGACGAGCAAGAAGAGTCAGCATTCAGAGCATTAGTAAAACACAGGAATGCAAGAGGGTAGAAAGCACATAAATGAAAATAACAAAAGGAAGTCAGAAACATAGTTTAACATATGTTCACATTGAGGCTATAGCAGTATCTGACCATCTGTTTCAGGCTACTGGCCACAGAATCAGGCTGGATTTTCTAATAGGTAACAGTCTCTCCAAGTAACTGTTGTATCAGAGATAAACATTTGTTTTTACCAGTTGAATGCCATGTGTCCACCACTGATAAGAGTAGATCCTGTGGCACCAATATTCATTAGTGATTGCAAATGCTTTGCCTTGATAGAAGAAAAAAAAAAAAATCAGCAACTCATTCACTGGATTAGCTTTCTTCTACTTTTATGCCAAATTCAGGAGTGGAATGGAGTTTTGTCACAGTCTCCTGTTACTTTTATGACACATTGCACAGTCAAAGAGTGCCATGGAGATGGGTCTTTAGGTTTTGCTTCAGTATTTTCCTGTATGAATCCAACTGGAAGAAACTTTGAAGGCTTTTGTAATTTAAATAGGAGCAAATTATTTCTACCCCCAGTGTATCTTCCATTTTAGTGGAAATAATGGTAAATGGTATATAAGTGGAGAATAACTTGTTCCCTGTAGTCTGCTTAGATTTTCACTTTGAAAACTTGCACCTGTAAGTATTATAACTATACTGTAATGTATACTTGTAATACTATACCTGTAAGTATTACCAAGGTACTTTGGCAAATATAGAAGATAATTTGAAAGTCATTACTATAGATTAAGATAATTTATTTGAAAAAGTCTTACATTCAAAATATAAAAAGGAATGCATCAATTGTGTAATATCAACTTCTCAGTTTAAATTTGGCAAGGTTTTCAATTGTATGAGTTAATTTCATTAATCTTCCACCATTGCTAATTAAATTTCTTTATAATGTAACAGTCATAAGAAATAGCTAACTTTTCATTCTAATTGGAGTGTTACTTATACAGAAAACTGAAGTAAAGGAAACACACAGATGGAAGCTGCAGGTGTAGCCATCCTCTAGGCTTTGTCATAATCATGGGATTGATTACTAAACAGAATGATGTCAAGAATGATGAAGGATCTGAGATTAACCTAATTGCAGACTTGCAAGTTAGCCTACCACAGTTTTATGTCTGCTGACAGAAAACATGAGACATCTGTATCAGAGAGAATAGACTTTGTTATTCAGATATAGCAAGAATAATAATAATCATATCAGTTCCTTTCCATATCTCCCAATCTACCTTCCCAGCTCATGATGCAGTACACACATAGCAGGTTTGTGTCCCAGATGGGAAAGTTCAAGATTATGAAACTTTAATCTTTCATAATGAACTGCAAGCAAACTGTCCAATATATTCCATAAATGGAGACCTTATCTTTATTAAACTCAGGAGCAGACAATTCTGCCTTCTGCTCTGGAAGGAGACACTTCCAGGGCTATTCACTATTCCACACCCTTGAAAAGTAATCCAGGAAAAAAGAAATTTAAAAGTTGTCACTGTTTCTACCTGTCATTGTCTCTACTTGCAGGTGTTCCTGAAATGTGAGAGACATCATGAACAGGAACAACAAAAAGGCAGTTGATTGTATTCTATGAATTAATAGAGATGGCAGTGGAGGTAGGGCTTGGTCAAAAATCCATCTGGGGTTGCCAGTGCCAGTCCTTGGAATTCTCTCATAAATGAATCAATTATTAAAAATATATTGACTACACCCTTAAAATTGCTTTAAATTATTAATCCTTTAAAGATGGAATATTTTGTTAAAAATTAATATAATTCAGCAAACTCGTGCCTAATATTAGCATACTAATGTTCATTAGTATCATTTTATCTTTTATGTGGTTCTGAACTGAGAACACGTTTTAAAGATGGGAGTAGTGAAAACAGTTTAGTAGAGGAAATTTTTCATGGAGTCCAGTTATGTACAGAGAGTGGTAAATAGTGAGGAAAAAAGTAACCAATTATGACACTTGGGAGATTGTGTTTTATGAAGTCAGGGGAACAGCACTGGGATGAAGGTAGGAAAATGTTCCAGTCAAGGCTTCTTCATTTGTAATTGCCCTTTGATCTGCTCTCATCACTTAAGATGGTTGCTTTCTTAAGAAAGTCACTTCCCTAAGGCTAATAAGTCACTTTAATTGTAGTTTTGTTATACACACATTACTAAAACTTCATAAATGTAATTGGCTACATGATCTAAGAGTATTCTCACTATAAAAATTATAAGAACAATTTCTCTAAGTAGCAGTGATAATGTACTCATGTCATCATAATTAATATCCCAATCACTGAAATTATATTCCATTGGATTTAACCCACTACTCTTTACTAGCTCTGTATTCTTAGACAATTTTCCTAATTTTTCTGAGTGTCATGTTGTCCCTTTGTAAAACAGGGTTTGCACTTAATAAAGACTTTCTTGTGATATTCGAGTTTATGTATAGTAAAAACATAGAGTTATTCTGGAGAGATTCTATCCACTTCTTAAATAGGAGGTACTACCATAATTAGCATTGTTATTATTTTAAAGAACAAAGGAATAACCTTGGGTAAACAACTCTGAGAAAAAATAAAACAAATGAATATCATAAAATGTAAATAATACTTACAGAAGCTAGAGAAAAACTTGTAAGGATGAGAAATATACTGTACTGATATTTCTATATATTTGGAGAAGAGGATAGTAAAATTTCTGAGAATAGAAAAGAACACATCTTGTTTCAACTGCCTAATCAAAATTAGTTTCATCAAAAATCACCCATGAAAGAGTATAACAGGGAACTGAAAATGAATTATTCAGGGCAAGAAAACTTCTGGAACATGTGTCTTGCTTAGAATTCAGAAGAAGTGAAATATAAAATATAAAAGAATGGAGTTGTGTCTCCCAAAATAAATAAAAATGTAGTTTCCCTTACTGTTTAATCTTCACACAGTTCCAGTGTCTACAGTGTTTCAGGACTAATGAAAATCCATGGGATTTGGGGTAGAAGAGGACAGTACATAATGCTCTATTCTCCTTCTGTCAGCTTAGGCACAATATTAGGGACAAGGTAGTTAGGATTGAATAGCCAGAGATTCTTACATGGATTAAATGTAACAACAGCATGAAAAAAACTTTGGATTATGTTGCTAAGTGTGACCTTAAAGATAAGTAGTAGTCTTCATTGTGTACATTAAGAAAATTCAATTCAGGGGGGCGTCTGGGTGGCTAAGTCAGTTGAGCCTCCAGCTCTTGATTTTGGCTCAGATAATGATCTCACAGTCATGGGATCGAGCCCCACATTGGGTTCCATGCTGGGTGTGGAGCCTGCTTATTATTCCCTCTCTCCCTCACCCTCTACCCCTGCCCCGCTCGCATGTATGCTTTTGCTCTCTCAAAAATAAATAAATAAAAATTTAAAAATTCAATTTAGAAATCATAAGCCTTGCGTGTAAGAGCCCTAGGACTAATGGACTCTGCTATACTGTAGTCCCTCCATCACTCCGTAGTGACTTCTCATAGGGATATTTAAAATGATATAGTCAAGTATACCAATGATGGAGGAAGTTCTAAGAGAATCAACATATAGCAAAAAAGAGCCACAATGAGAAGCACTGTTGATTGAATCAGAGAACCCCATTATAGCTGCCTTGACAATCAGCCATAGGCGTGCTTGATTCACCTTTCTGCCTTCACACATACGATCACAGGACTTTGCTTATCCAGGTGTTCAATAAAATGCTCCCTGAATTGATTTGCTGTGTTTGAAATTCCAATTAAGTTGTCAACACTGCTTATACTTCTTTATCCCAGAACCTCTAGAGGTTCTTCAGAATGAAATATCAATGAGGTTGATAGTGGTGGGATGGAGGTTATTTACCTCGCTTTAAGTTGTTTGTCCTAATATCGGTTCATCTGTTTCTCATGAAATCTAACAAAAGAGCTTTGTATTCCCTGTTACTTGTATTCAACATTAGTGCTCTCAGCAAAGTAGATTAATGAAAACAATTTTTAAATAATAGTAATTTTGATGGATGGGCATTGGAAGAACTCTATATATCCATTCTGTAAAATTTTTATTTCATTTCTAATACCACTTGTATCCCCCACTAATCTGCTATTAATTGATTGATTGACTTATTTATTCTAGAAACTATTGAATTTTATTCATTGTCAGGTAGTTAGCTAGGTTGCTGGGGATTAAATGATTAACAGGAGAGACTTAATCCTGGCTTTAAGAAGTTGGGAGTCTTTTAGAACAGCAAACAATGATTTATTTTAGAAGTGGTATCATTAGATTTTAGCTTTGACAAGGTGACTTTCCTTAATGTGGGGTTAATGAAAGACTTTCTGGGAAAGTGATTTTAAGGAGTGAAGAGGAGGAGAAATTAATCCATGAAAAGAAGAGCAGAAAGCATGCTTTGGCAGAGATGTTGTAATCCTGGGGACATGAAAAAGCCTATATTTTTGAGGAAATGAAAGTAGCTGGCTATGGAAACAGAGTGAAATAAGTTTGTATATGAAGTCCATAAGCCAGTTCATGCAAGGTTTTATAGTCCAAGAGAAAAGCCATTGTAAAGTTTTAAATAGGAAATTGTCATTATCCAAATAACATTTTAAAAAATAAATCTGATATTTAGTGATCAATAAAATGAAAGTTTTCAAGAGAGGGCAGAGCAGGTGATAACAGGCTATTACAGAAGTGTTCTTTTAAAAAAATATATTTGACATCTTACAGGGTTAAAGTGTGTTGATTTGATACATTTATATATTGCAGCATGATTGCTATTATAGTGTTGGCACCTCTATCAGGTCACATAATTATTCTGTTTTGTGATGGGAATAATTAAGATGAAGTCTCTTAGCAAGTTTGATGTTTATAATGCAATATTGTTACCTATAATCACTCTACTGTGTGTTAGATCTGCAGGACTTACTTATCTACGAGTAGCAAGTAATATACCCTTGGCATCTCTCCTATTCTTCCACCTCCCAGCCTCGGGTAACCACTATTGTATTCTCTATTTTTATGAGTTTTTTTGTTTGTTTGATTTTAGTTTTTAGTTTAGTTCATTTTTTTTTTTCACATATAAGTGATACCATGCAGTATTTGACTTTCTTTGTCTGAATTATCTCATTTAATCTAATACCCTCAAGGTCCAACTATGTTGTCACAAATGGCATAATGTCATTTCTCATGGCTGAAGAATATTGTACGTGTGTGTGTGTGTGTGTGTGTGTGTGTGTGTATACACATATATATGGATAATCTTTTTTATCCTTTCTTCCATTGATGGGCACTTAGGTAGTTTCCACATCTTCGCTACTTTGAATAATGCTGAAAAACATGTGAGTGCAAATATCTCTTAGATAACTTGCTTTTCTTTCCTTTGGATATATTCTTACAAGTGGAATGGCTGGATCTTATGGTAGTTCTAATTTTTTTAGAACACTCCATATTGTTTTCCATAGTGGCTGAGGTTTAGTGTGAGAAAATATTGGCTTACTAGTGTCATGGCCCTCTAGATGAATAATAGATTTGAAAAATATTTCAGGGGTGTAATCAAGCAATTGGTGATTGATTGGAGGAGAAGAGGGAAAGGGAGAGGGAGAGAAAGTCACTCTTAAATTTTTGGTATGAGTGCCTGTGTGGAGAGTACTCTTGCTGAGATTTGGACTGTTTCCCACATGTATGTGTGTGCGACAGGGGATGGGCAGGAGAAAATCAAACATGTCTCATGAAGTAGTTGAAGCCTTTGTATTTCTATTGATAACCAATTGGCTTGAGAAAAGGATTTGGTAGAGCAGGCAGGATAAAAGATCTAAAATTGAGCATTGTTGGAAATAAGTCAGTGCTAGTTCCAGATAATCTGAAAATTTAAAGTGGTTTTCTTTATTCTTCAATTATTAGTTTTGGTCCTAAATAGTAAGCATGTTAAATTGCTAAAATTTCCAAATTTCCTTTGACAAATTAATTAACATTTAAGCCACATGGTAAATATTATGTATAAAAAGAACCAGAGAGTAGTGAGAGTCCAAGATATAAAGTATTATCTCCGGTTTCCCAGATTTGGCACCACTCTCCTGTGTATATATGTATGTGTGTGTTGGTGTGTGATATCTGTATCTATATTTATAAAGATATTGGGGCGCCTGGGTGGCGCAGTCGGTTAAGCGTCCGACTTCAGCCAGGTCACGATCTCGCGGTCCGTGAGTTCGAGCCCTGCGTCAGGCTCTGGGCTGATGGCTCGGAGCCTGGAGCCTGTTTCCGATTCTGTGTCTCCCTCTCTCTCTGCCCCTCCCCCGTTCATGCTCTGTCTCTCTCTGTCCCAAAAATAAATAAAAAGTGTTGAAAAAAAAAATTAAAAAAAAAAAAAGATATTGATGAATTACCAGTGTATTGAAAATATGATAAACTCAAACCTTTTATATTTAATGTGTGGGGTTCACGTGGAAGAAAATTAAATGGGCTGATTCAGCTGCAAAGCCTTAATGTGTTCTGTGATGTGGCTTATTGCTGTGGAATTGGTTCTATAAAAAAGTAAAAGTGCTCAAGTTGTTTTTTTAAAAACCATTTCTACTTTGTATGCTCTTTTGACAAAATAAAAATGAAAAGAGAGCAATTTAAAACCCTTTAAATGATGCATCTACGGCAATATAATATGTGGCATCGTACTGTTAAGAGTAGCATCAAATCCCATATCAGGTCAGCTATTACCTTTTCATTTAATTCAAAATGACCTTATGGAATGACTCTCATACTGGACAAAATCTCATACAGTAATCTAGCTTTTAAAATGCTGTTTATATATTTTATTTTATTTTTCTTTAGTGCAATGTAAATCGCATACCATTGAGTTGACAAGTAAATGTGATTACTAACAAAAATACTCATCAGGATGTTATCTTCACATATTAATGAGAAAAAGAACATATTATAATTAGTGTTTGGGAGAAATAAACTTCACATTATCATGCAATATATTTCTCATGTCCTCATCATTTACCTTATACACCATGCATTTGTAAATATCATGCCATTTTTGGTTTCTAAAAATTACTTAAGAAAACATTTAAAATTTCTTCAAATCTTGCAACCTTAGGGGCACTACATCGTTCAACCATGTACCTTCTCAGGGAAGAAATACAGTACAATGTCAGAGGGGAAAACTGTTCTATATAAGTATCCTTCACTATAATGATTTTCCTTTTATTTTGAGTATAATATATTTGGTTATCTTAGACAAAGTTCCAGGTCTGATTCTTTTGTGTATGTGCTTTAATATCAGTAACTATGGCAACAAGATTTTAAATGCTGTATGTAGTATAAGTAAAGGGAAAATGGAGAGGATAAAACCCTAAAAGAAGAAGCTGTCAGTCCTCTTACTGTCATTGTGAGTCACAAAAACAATTTTCAGAATTATCTTGTAGGTCACAAAAAGATTTAGTTTATTTGCTTATTTTGTAATGAGTTTGCCTAGAATTATCTACATTTTTTATTGACCTTTGTTTCATGTTATGCTTTTATGTGATGGCTAGAATTAGTTATATACAAATCACATTCCATTTCCTGAATGGTGATGTGAGGAGGTCTGTGGAATCACTTCTCAGTAGAATAAACTCAACTGAAGAAACTAATATGAAAAAAATTAAAATCTCTGGTAATTATTCTAAGCACATAAAGCAAATAAACAAACACTTATTCAGGAAAATCTAACTGTAATGGAGAAAAAGGAAATACCACAGGACCTGAGCTGTGGTCTGGTCTTTGACTTCATGCTGAACCCCTGTTAAAGGCTGTACAATCTCCCCAGAAGTAGGGAGCATTTCCCATCCCCACCAGCTCCTTGTTGCTTCAGCCAAATCCCAGGAAAAGTGAAGAGGGCTCCTTCTTCAACTTGCCCCAATGCAAAAGCCTGCCACTGTACACCAGGGGAGGAAAGATGACAAGACTTCTTTAATTGCCCTCACTCCAGCTCATTCGTAGGATGGGTGTACCACAACAGGGAGTGTCAAGCTGAGAAGAGAAGAGGCTGTTAACACAGAGGACATTGGGTATGTTCAGTCCTGTGTCCACTGAGAAGCAACATCAGAGGATTTCCAAGACAGAGGAAACAGATAACACGGAAATAGTCCAGCCAATTCAGTAAACAAATGAACAAGCAAACAAGAGCAAAACTGTGAGCCCCAGAGGTGCCTTAAAGGAAGTATTAAAAGGAACTTTTCCTATCCCAGGTATGCTATTATAAGAGAAGCAGTCATGTGTCCCTAACTCCGTCGCTAGAGCAGTGGCTCAAAAATTTTCCCCAGTGAAAGATTTAAGCCATTAGAACAGAGAACACCAAAGTTCTCTCCTCCAAAAAACTGACTTTATTTTGAACAGAGTATGGGGTGGCTTCAGCCTAGAATCTCTTAAAAACAAGAGAAATGTTAATGGTGAGCAATTAAGGAAGGTGGATATCTTCATGAGAATATTCTTTAAATCAGTTTAATTTACCAAAAATATCAAGGTAAAGAGAGCTAAGACGATCCTTCCTGGCGTGAGGAAAAAAAAAACTGTCAAAGAAACCTTCAAAAACAGTTTCTGCAAAGAAGCCCAAGTGGAGTTGGATCAGACTGTGTAATAATTTATGCTCTAAATTATTATCAAAAACAATAGAACAGTCAGCCAGCAGTTAGTGGAGCCTAACAGCAGAGTGTGATGCCAACACAGGCAGACAGCCTAACAGAGATTAAGGAATGAGACTTTCAAATAAAGCTCAGTTAAAACCATTATCAACACAGAGGACATTGGGTATGCTCAGGCGTGTGTCCGCTGAGAAGCAACATCAGAAGATTTGCAAGACAGAGGAAACAGATGCAACAAAAATAGTCCAGCCAATTCACCAAACAAATGAACAAACAAACAATAGCAAACTTAGTGAGCCCCAGAGGTCCCTTAAAGTGCATATTACAGGAAACTTTTCAGGCTGAAGAAATAAACACAGAGGGAAATTCAAATCCATACCAAACAGTGAACACCAGTAAAAGTAATTATGTAATTTAAAATAAAATGTAATATGCATAATGTTTCTTTTTCCCTCTTTTACCTTATTTAAAAAGCAATTGTGTGCAGCATTGTGTATATGATTATATTGTTGGATGTACAATATATAGAAATATATTTGTCAACAGAAGCACGAAGGACATAGGTAGGTGCAAAACTGTTTTGGAATGAGGAAGTGATACCAGATGGTAACTCAAATCCACAGAAACAAAGGAAAAGAATAAAAAGTGATACATAAGCAGGTTAATATAATAAACTATAAATAAGACCCAGTTCTCAATTTTTATGTAAGTTTTTGTAAACAACCTACAATTATATAAAATAATAGCTGTTACAGTATATGGCAGACATATACAACTATATCAATAGAAATCACACTTTGAATGAATAAAACAATCTAATTAAAGGCAGATATTCAGACTGAATACATCCAACTACAAGATCCAACTACAGGCTCTCCACAGGACACGCACTTTAAATTCAAATGTACAATTAGGTTTAAAGTGACAATATATAAATATATATCATGTGTGAAAATTAATAAAGGGAAACCTCATTTAGAATGGAGTTAAGAGGCCAGCAAGAAAGTTCTCACATTCTACTACTCATTGTCAATTGCAGATCCAACAGGAAGAAATGCACCTTGCAAGTCCATACTACTTAGCTACTTTACCATCTCACCAGTAGGAAGAAAGGTTTCCTCCTCCCCAGCAATGCCCAGCCAATGAGAGAATGTCATAATTCAGCCAATGAAAAGCCACTATACTTTAAACTCCCAATTTACGCCAACAAACTTTTTGTTTATAACTCCCTTTCCAATGTCTCCTTTTTCTCTATAAGAGTGTTTGTCTTCTTTGTTTTCCAGACCTGCCTATAGTTTTGTTGTAGCTTACTTGTCCAAAATTGCAAATCTCTGCTATTCCCAAATAAGCCCATTTTTTTCTGGTAAAATAACTGGCAGTTTATATTTTTCTTCCAATATTTTATCTAAAGTTAGGTAACATATAGTGTAGTATTGGTTTCAGGAGCAGAATTTAGTGTTTTATCAATTATATACGATACTCAGTGCTCAACACAAGTGTCTTCTTTAATACCCATCACCCATTTAGCCCATCCCCTGCCCAGCTCCCCACCAACAACCCTCAGTTTATTTTCTCTAGTTAAAAGTCACTTATGGTTTGCCTCCCTGTTTTTATCTTATTTTATTTTTACCTCCCTTTCCTTCCCTATGTTCATATGTTTTGTTTCTTAAATTCCACCTTAAATTTCCAGTGAAATCATATGGTTTTTGTCTTTCTCTGACTTATTTCACTTAGCATAATACACTCTATTTCCATTCACATCATTGCAAATGGCAAGATTTCATTCTTTTTGATTGCCAAGCAGTATAATATATACCAATTCTACTCTACCCATTCATCAGTCAATGGAAATTTGTGCTCTTTCCATATCTTTGGCTATTGCGGACAGTGCTGCTGTAAACATCAGGTTGCATGTACCCCTTCTAATCAGTATTTTTGTATCCTTTGGGTGAATAGCTAGTAGTGCAGTTGCTGGGTCATAGGGTAGCTTTATATTTAACTTTCTGAGTGATTTCCACACTATTTTCCAGAGTAGCTGCATCAGTTTGTGTTACCACTGACAGTGTAAGAGGGTTCTCCTTTCTTCGCATCCTTGCCAGCATTTGTGGTTTCCTGAGATGTCAGGTGGTACTCATTGTGGTTTTGATTTGTATTTTCCTGAAGATGAATGATGTTGAGCATTTATTCATGTGTCGGTTGGCCATCTGGATGTCTTCTTTGGAGAAGTGTCTATTCATGTCTTCTGCCCATTTCTTCACTGGATTATATATTTTGGGGGTGTTGAGTTTGATAAGTTCTTTATAGATTTTGGATACTAGCCCTTTATCCTATATGTCATTTGCAAATATCTTCTCCCATCCTGTCGATTGTCTTTTAGTTTTGTTTCCTTCACTGTGCAGAAGCCTTTTATCTTGATGAAGTCCCAGTCGTTCATGTTTGCTTTTGTTTCCATTGCCTCCAGAGACGTGTCTTGTAAAAAGTTGCTACATATGAGGTCAAAGAGGTTGCTGTCTGTATTTTTCTCTAGGATTTTGATGGTTTCCTGTCTCACATTTAGGTCTTTCATCCATTTTGAATTTATTTTTGTGGTGTAAGAAAGTGGTCCAGTTTCATTCTTGTATGCATGCTGTCCAGTTTTCCCAACACCATTTGTTGAAGAGACTGTCTTTTTTTCCATTGGATATTCTCTCCTTCTTTGTCAAAGATTAGTTGGCCATATGTTTGTGGGTCCATTTCTGGGTTCTCTATTCTGTTCCATTGATCTGAGTACCTGGTGTTTTTTTGTTTGTTTGTTTGTTGTTGTTGTGTTTTTGTTTTTTGTTTTTTGTTTTTTTGCCAGTACCACACTGTCTTAATGATTATAGCTTTGTAATACAGCTTGAGTGTGGAAAAAGCCTCCTGCTTTCTTTTTCTTTTCCAACATTACTTTAGCTATTCAGGGTCTTTTCTGGTTCCATACAAATTTTAGGATTATTCTATCCCTGTGAAAAATGCTGGAGGTATTTTGATAGGAATTGCATTGAATGTGTAGGTTGCTTTGGGTAGTATAGAATGTTTAACAGTATTTGTTCTTCCAATCTATGAGGATAGAATGTTTTTTTTTCCCATTTCTTTGTGTATTATTCAATTTATTTTATAAGTGTTCTATAATTTTCAGAGTATAGATCTATTACCACTTTGGCTAGGTTTTTTTCCTAGTGTCTTAGGTTTTTGATGCAATTATAAATGGGACCGGTTTCTTAATTTTTCTTCCTGCTCCTTCATTATTGGTGTATAGAAATGCAACATATTTCTGTATATTGATTTTATATCCCACAACTTTGCTGAACTCAGGTATTAGTTCTAGCAATTTTTTGGTGGAGTCTTTTGGGTTTTCCACATAGACTATCATGTTGCCTGCAAAGAGTGAAAGTTTTACTTCTTCCTTGACAATTGGATGCCTTTTATTTATTTTTGTTGTCTACTCAGGTTAGGACTTCTAGTACTAGGTTGAACAACAGTGGTGAAAGTGGACACTCCTGTTGTGTTATTTACCTTTTCTCCCTAGCTTTCTCCATTGAGGATGATAATAGCTGTGGTTCTTTCCTATATAGTCTTTATGATGTTGAGTATGTTCCTTCTATCTCTACTTTCTTGAGGGTTTTTATCAAGAATGGATTCTGTATTTTGTCAGATGTTTTTTCTGAATATATTGAGAGGATCATATTGTTCTTTTATTAATGTGTATCATGTTGATTGATTTGTGGATCTTAAACCACCCTGCAGCCAAGGAATAAATCTCACTTGATAATGGTGAATAATTCTTCGAAAAATTTTATGTTTTTTTTTTTTGTTTTTGTTTTTGTTTTTGAGAGCTAGAGCATGAGTGGGGTAGAAGAGAGAGAGGGAGACAGAGAATTCCAAGCAGGCTCTGCATGGACAGCAGAGAGCCCAGTGTGGGGCTTGAACTCACAAACTGGAAGATCATGACCTGAGCTGAAGTCAGATGCTTAAGTGAGCCACCCACATGCCCCAGTGAATAATTCTTTTAATGTACTGTTGGATTTGATTTGCTAGTATTTTGTTGAGAATTTTTGAATCTGTGTTCATCACAAATAGTTTTAGTGGAGTCTGGTTTTGGAATCAAGGTAATGCTGGCTCATAGGATGAGTTTGGAAATCTTCCTTCCATTTTTTTTAACTGTTTCGAAATAACAGGTATTAATTCTTCTTTATATGTTTACCTGATTTACCCTGAGAACCCATTCAGCCCTGGACTCTTGTTTGTTGGGAGATTTTTTTTTATTGCTAATCCACTTCCTTTACTGGTTATGGGCCTGTTCAAATTTTCTGTTTCTTCCTGTTTCAGTTTTGGTAGTTTATATGTTTCTAGGAATTTATCCATTTCTTCCTGATTGCCAAATTTGTTGGCATATAATTGCTCACAGTATTCTCTTAAAATTGTTTGTATTTCTTTGGTGTTGGTTGAGATGTCTCCTTTTTCATTTGTGATTTTATTCATTTGGGTGCTTTCCTTTCCTTTTTTCTTTGAGGTAAGTTTGGCTAGGGGGTTATCCATTTTGTTAATTCTTTCAAAGAACTTGCTCCATTTCATTGAACTCCTAGTTTGTTTTTTTTAAATTTCAATATCATTGAATTCTGCTCTAATCTTTATTATTTCCCTCCTTCTTCTGGTTTTGGATTGCAATTGTTCTTTCTCCAGCTCCTCTTGGTGTAAGTTTAGGTTGTATATTTGAGACTTTTCTTCCTTCTTGAAGAAGTCCTGTAATGCTCTATACTTCCTTCTTATGACCACCTTTGCTGTATCCTAAAGGTTTTGAACTGTCATGTTTTCATTTTCATTGGCTTCCATGTATTTTTTTTATTTCTTCTTTAATTTCCTGGTTAATCCATTAATTATTTAGTAGGATGTTCTTCAAACTCCAAGTATTTGTGATCTTTTCATATTTTTTCTTGTGGTTGATTTCAAGTTTCATAGTGTTGTGTTCTGAAACTATTCATGATATGATCTCAGTCTTTTTGTATTGATTGAGGACTGATTTGTGACCCAGTATGTGATCTATTCCCTAGAATGTTCCATGTACACTTGAAAATAATGTGTATTCTGCTGCTTTAGGGTAAAGTGTGGTGAATATATCTGTTAAGTCCATCTGGTCCAGTGTATCATTCAGAGCCATCATTTTCTTGTTGATCTTCTGCTTAGGTGATCTGTCTGTTGTTGTAAGTGGGCTGTTAAAGTCCCCTGCTATTATTGTATTATGATCAATGAGTTTCTTTAGGTTTGCTGTTAAATGATTTATATACTTGGCTGTTCTCAAGTTGGAGGCATAATTATTTACAATTATTAGATCTTCTTGTTGGATAGACCCCTTTATTATGATATAATGCCCTTCTTCATCTCTCATCTCTTTGGTTTAAATCTAGTTTTTCTTGGGGCACCTGAGTGGCTCAGTCAGTTAAGCATTCGGCTTTGGCTCAGGTCATGATCTCATGACCTCAGGTCATGAATTCAAGCCCTGCATTGGGTGAGCTTGAGCCCCACTTTGGGTGAGCTCAAGCCCTACTTCAGGTAAGCCCTGCTTCTCTCTCTTACCTTCTCTCTCTCATTCTCTCTCTGCACCACCCCCCCCCCCACCATGGGATTTTCTCTCTGTCTCTGCCCATTGCTCACTTTTGCCCTCTCTCTCTCCTTCAAAAAAAAAATCTGGTTTGTCTGATATAAGAATGGCTACTTCCACTGTCTTTTGACATCCATTAGCATGATAAATGGTTTTCCTCCCCCTCCATTTCAATCTGGAGGTGTCTTTGGGTCTCAAATGAATCTCTTATAAGTAGCATGTCAATGAATTTTGGTGTTTGTTTGTTTGTTTGTTTGTATCCATTCCTATACCTTGTGTCTTTTGATGGCAGAATTTAGTCCATTTACATTCAGAATAATTATTGAAGGATATGAATTTAGTGCCATTGTATTACCTATAAAGTCAGTGTTCCTAAAGATTGTCTCTGTTCCTTTCTAATCTTTGTTACTTTTGGTCTCTCTTTCCCATTCAAAGGCTCCCCTTTAATAATTCTTGCAGAAGAATTGTTCATGAACTACTTTAGTTTTTGCTTGTCTTGAAAACTCTTTATCTTTCCTTCTATTCTGAATGACAGCCTTGCTGGATAAAGTATTTTTGGTTGCATATTTTTCCCATTTAGCATGTTGAATATATCATGCCACTTCCGGCCTGCAATTTTTTGTGGACAGGTCTGCTACTAACCTTATGTGTCTACCCTTGTAGGTTAAGGACATTTTGTCCCTAGCTGCTTTCAGAAGTCTCTCTTTATGTTTGTATTTTGCAAGTTTTATTATGATATATCTTGGTTTTGACCTGTTTTTGTTGATTTTTAGGAGAGTCTCTGTGCCTTCTGGACTGGAATGAATGCCTGTTTCCTTCCCTAGATTAGGGAAGTTCTCAGCTATAATTTGTTCAAATAAACCTTCTATCCCTTTTTCCCATTCTTCTTCTGAGATGCCCATGGTATGGATATTATTGAACTTTATAGAATTGGTGAGGTCCTAAGTCTATATTCACGATCTAATAGTTTTCTTTCCCTATCCTTTTCAGCTTCATTATTTTCCATAATTTTATTTTTTTATACCACCTATTCAGTCCTCTGATTCTTCCATCCTCATTTGATTACAACCCTGTAGGTTTTGTGTCTCAGTTATAATATTTTTTATTTTGGTCTGACTAGTTTTCAGGTCTCATATCTCTACAGCAATGCTTTCTCTGGTGTTTTCTATACTTTTTCCAGGTCCAGATAGTATTATTATGACTGTTGTTCTAAATTCTTGTTCAGATATATTACTTATATCTGTTTTGAACAAATCCTTGAGTGTAGTTTCTTCTTGATCTTTCTTTGGGGGAGAATTTCTCCATCTTGTTATCTTGTCTGGGTTTCTGTCTTTTGTGTGTTATGAAAGCTTGTTATGTTTTCTGCTCCTGAGAGTAATGCTATATTAAGAAGGGGTTGTACACTCTCCACAGCCTGGTGCTTCAGGAAGTATTTCTGGTGTATGCTGTATGCACTATGCTGTTGTGATTTGGCTGCTCTTTCCCCTAGGTCAGTCCTCTGCAGAGTTTCTCTCTGCTTGCTGTGGGGAGTGTTTGGACCTTTAACTAGGTGTTCTTTGATTTGTTTGTTAAAAATAAGCCTGACAGTTATTTTCCTCAAATTATACAGAGTGTTCTCTTAATCCTCAGACTGATTTCCTAGGTGTTCAGAATGATTTGATGTTGATCTAGCTGTGTTTGAGGGATGAAACGAGGCCAGGGTCCTCCCTGCCACCTTAACTCCCTGGAAGTTTTATTTTTTAAGGTTAACATATGCAAACAGAAACCATAAGAAAGCCGGAGTGGCTATACTAATATCAGATAATATTGACAATCTCTTTACAAAGCGTTTGCTTTTAAAAATTAAGTATGAGACAATATATTGCATTGGAACAAATATTATAGCAAAAGTCTCTGTGGAACAATTTAAAATTTAACCCTTAAGATACAGAGGCATTAAGTATTTTTGATTCACCATAGATCATAATTTAGTCTCCTTCTTTCTTCTTTCTCCCTTCTGCCTTAAACTTTCATGCTTACACCATACATATATTTTTCATATATCTGAAAGTCAAAATTCCAAATACCAGTTTTATAGAATATACGTATTTTATTATAGTACATAAAGACTTTTTAACGTCTTCATGTCTTCATGAATTCTATACATTTGGATACCAAATATATATTTAAATACATCTCAAATAAGTGAAATAAGTCAGTGAGAAAAAGAAATATACCATATAATTTCACTCATATATGGAACTTAAGAAACAAAACAAATGAGCAAAGGAAAAAAAAAAAAAAAGAGAGAGGGAGAGACCAACCAAGAAACAGACTCTTAACTATAGAGAACAAACTAAGGGTTGCTGAATTGGATGGAGGTGGGCAGGATATAGGTAAAGTAGGTGATGGGTATTAAGGGCTGTACTCATGATGAGCACTGGGTGTTGCATGAAATTGTTGAATCACTGTATTATACACCTGCAACTAATATAGCACTGTATGTTAACTAACTGAAATTAAAAACTTAGTACTATCTAGCATTTTACACAGGTGAATAGAAGATCAATTAATTAATTTGAAAAAATGGTATGCATATATGTTAATTTGAAAAAAAATACTCCTATAGTATGTTTTAAGCATTGTCACAGTGATTTAACATTAATGTCCTTCATCTTTACAAAAGTCTTATGTGTTAGTTTACTTTTGTTTTACAAATGAGGAACCTGAGTTATAATGAGGTTAAATCACACACCCATGATCACAAATTAGCAGTTGGTAGAAGTAAAATTAGAACTCAGAAGGTCTGGTTTCAAAATCTTGGAACTAATTAAAAAGTCCTAATTTTTGCAATAAGTAGTCACATTGTTTTAAGGTAGTCATTACATTTCTCTAGCCCTTCTTGTTCTATTAGAGGAAAGGTTGTGTCATACATAGTTTTGAATCCAGATGGCTTCTTTTTCACTACGTCAAACTAATCAGTCTAAGTTATTTCTCTTTTACAAGCATTAAATGCATCTTTTCATTTAATTCTGCAATATAATTTTTACTTTAACCAGACATACTGTCATCAAGGATTAGTTAAAGAATTAACAACAGTAAATGTGTCTTGAATACCTACTATCCCCAAGGCACCAATATGTACTTGAGCCAAAAGACACTAGATTTTACTATGAAGTTGAACTCATTGTATTCTCATGTCCCTTATGTGCATTTAGAAATAAAAGAAGTATTGCATGTCTATATCAAGAAAGTAATTTTAGAATTAGTTATCAAAGAAAATATGAATTTAAATTGTCATTTTTTACAGATGGAAACAGATACCTAATTCCACAAAATCAGTGTTCCATGCTCCACAAAAAGACTAATGAGAAAGGAATGAGTTACCATTTTTGTACGAGACTGAGGTATACACTGACTATTGCACAGAAGCACTCAGTTATGAAATAGAATTGTTTCTTCTTATTCTAGCATTGAACAACTTCTTTTGATGGATGCTAGAATCAAGTTAAAAAAATATTAGACTTCTTTGAGAAGATGGGATAGAATTAAACAAAATCAACTTAATGATTTTACAGTATCTAATTTCTTCTTAATGTTCATTATAATTATATACATGCAAGAAATATAAAATATTTAAAATAAGGTATTGAATTTCAGACTAGTAAAAAATAATAATTTTTAAATTTGCCAACTTCATATTAGAATTTTAAATGAAATTTTCCAAAACTGTGTGTTTGACTAATTCATCAGAGCACTTACTTTAAAAGTGATGTCTTAACTTTTGGATTATTCTGTTGAATAATTTTATAGGATAGATTTTACTTTCCTAGGGCACATAATTTTGCCAATACATTGCATGTTTAATTTTCTTTGCTAATTAGAATTTTCTAATTCTAATTCTTATTTTACTCGTCCCCTTACCCCCTCCCCTCTCGAAACTACTAGTATTTATGGGTCTGTATTTATGGGTCTCTATATTTATGGGTCTGTTTCTGATTTATTTTTTTAACTTCTCTTTGAGTTTATTAGCAGCATTTTCACAGAAAATCCCTAATGTGAATTTGACTTAGAAAAAAATGTATTTTTGTTTTTGACCCCTTAAAGAATACTTATTTTACTGATTTAGGTTGCATCAGCTGTGTGATTCTCAATGAAGACATGTTAACCATGAAAATAAGAGGAAGAATAATGAAAAAGTAATCATTTTTCTAAACTGCATAGTATGTTGATAATATTTAAGCTATTTTGTGTTTCTGTGTTTTTTGTTTGGTCTTTTCCTTTTTAGATTCCACGTATAAGTGAAATCATATGATACTTCTTTTTCTTGGACTTAACTTCTTTCACTTAGCATAATACCATCTAGGTCCATCAGTGTTGTCACAAATGGCTGGATCTCATATTTTCTTATGGCTGAGTAATATCCCAATGTGTGTGTGTGTGTGTGTCACATCTTCTTTGTCCTTTAATCTATCAATGGACACTTGGACGGCTCCATATCTTGGCTATTTGTAAATAATGCTGCAGTAAATATTGGTGTCCATGTGTCATTTCAAATTAGTGTTTTTGTTTTCTTTGGGTAAATGCCTAGTAGTGGAATTACTGTATTATACAATATTTCTATTTTTAATTTTTTAGAAACCTCCATACTATTTTCCACAGTGGGTGTACCAATTTACATTTCCACCAACGGAATATGAAGGTTTCTTTTTCTCTACATCCTTGCCAACAGTTGTAATTCTTGTCTTTTTGATTCTAGCCATTCTGACAGGTGTGAAGTGGTTTTGATATGAATTGCCCTGATGATTAATGATGTTGAGCAGGCATCTGAGTGGCTCAATGAGTTAAGTGGCTGACTCTTGATTTAGGCTCAGGTCATGACCTCACAGTTGGTGAGATTTAGTCTGGTGTTGGCCCCATGCTGACAGCACTGAGCCTGCTTAGGACTCTCTTTCTCCCTCTTGTTCTGCCCCTCCCCTGCTCACACATGTGAGCTCTCTAAATAAATAAATAAATAAACAAAGAAAATGATGTTAAGCGTCTTTTCATGTATCTGTTGGCCATCTATATGTTTTCTTTGAAGAAATGTCAATTCAGTTCCTCTGCCCATTTTTAAATAGATTGTTTTTTCATATTGAGTTGTATGTTTTTAAATATATTTTAGATATTAACTTATTAGTCCTATCATTTGCAAATATCTTCTCCTATTCAGTATGTTGCCTTTTTATTTTTTTGATGGTTTCCTTTGATGTGCAAAAGCTTTTTATTTTGATATAGTTCAGTAGTTTATTTTTGCTTTTGTTTCCCTTGCCTGAGGAGAAATATCTAGAAATAGGTTGCTAAGGCTTCTGTCAGAGATTGCTGCCTGTGTTTTCTTCTAGGAGTTTTATGGTTTCAGTCCCACATTTAGGTATTTGATCTTTTCTGAGCTTATTTTTGTGGATGGTGTGAGTGAATAATCCAGTTTCTTTTCTTTTCTTTTCTTTTTTTTTTTTGTATATAGGTATCCAGTTTTCCCAGCACCATTTATTGAAGAAACTGTCTTTTTGTTTATTTGACTTGTAATAGAATTTTACTAAGTTTACATACTCTATAAGTATACTATGACCAAGTTTTTATAATCATTAATTGATGCAGAATATATTTGTCTTATGTATAACCAATCATTTGTGTTATTGGAGAAAAAGAATATCTATATCATAAATCATTTTACTTTTCATTTTGAATTAACATCATTTGCATACCACTTCTGTGTTTTGCTATATGTTGCTATTTTTGTTTAAGTAAATGTTTAGAAACAATTTTATGACCATCTCATAGAAATGTTTTGGAAAAGAATTTCATCTACAGTGCAGTAAATTCTTCTAAAATATAATTTTGATGTCTTCAGAAATGCATATTACATGCAAATTTAAAACATGGTAGAATGTTGAACAAACTAATGTAGACAAGCAGAGGGAGTCAAAGCCTTAAAGGTGAGAAACTTATTTACATCCTGATATGATAATGCAATTACTCAATTGAGATTTATAAAATAGTATATATTTACTAGTTGACATTCAAGATTATTTATTAATTACCTTGTCACTTAGTATTGACTGTAAGGACTTAGAGAAGAGAACTCAAATATACTTCTGCCATACTGTACACATTCTTTACCTTGTAACAATTTAGGGGGAAATAATGCCATATAAGATCAAAAATCAAGAGAAAAAGATCTGTGTATGTTAGATTTCTTTGATGACTTTTTTTTTTTAGCTGATGTGAATTAATTTTTAAATAACTGCATTTACCAGTTCCTGAGTGAGACTGATAAATGTTTGGACATGGGGGAAAATTAAATTTTACTGATAACAACAATATCAACTAAAACAAAGGATACAAAAGATGTCAAAACTATATTTTTTAATGGCTGAGGAAATGTAATCAATATTATATTAACCCCTATAAACATTTTTTTTTATTTAAAAAAATTTTTTTTAACGTTTATTTATTTTTGAGACGGAGGGAGACAGAGCATGAACAGGGGAGGGGCAGAGAGAGAGGGAGACACAGAATCTGAAACGGGCTCCAGGCTCTGAGCTGTCAGCACAGAGCCCGATGCGGGGCTCGAACTCACAGACCGTGAGATCATGACCTGAGCCGAAGTCGGACGCTTAACCAACCGAGCCACCCAGGCGCCCCAAACATTTTTTTTTTAATATTGAAGAAATGAAATCCTATAAAGCATGTTCTGTGACCACATTTGAAATTAATTCAATAAAACCCTATTAAATATCTCCAGATTAAAAAAAAACAACAACAAAATGGGAAATTTACAAAATTTAAATAAAACATATCCTTTTGTCTTAGACCTCATCTTGGTAAAGGGCTCTTAAACAGCAGCCACTTTTAGCATTGCTACCAAAAGATGCCTTTTCACAACAAAACATGCTGTGCTTTGGCAGGAAATTAAATAAATAAGTAAATAAATGTAAACAAATGAATGAGTGAATAAGCCATATCTCATCCAAATTTGGGGGATGTAGCTAAAACAATACTTTGAGTTTAGTGTATAGTTTTAAATATTTATATTAAAAATGTCTAAAATATTTTACCTAAATTTTCATCAAAAGGTCCCAGCAAAGAAGTGCAAATTAAACCCAAAACATGTAGGGAGACAGATACAATGAAGATGAATATAACAAACAATCAGATAGAAAATAGGCGAACAAAAGAGAAAATCAGTGAATCAAAAGTGGTTTTATGAAAAGTTTCGTAAGTTGATGAACACCTACCTAGGTTGATTATGCAATTAAAAAAAAAGATTATTCAAATGGCCCATATCTTGGATAAAGGTGGGCACATTACTACAGAGTTAAAGCCATTTTAGGAAAGAAAGAAAATATGAACAATTTTATGTGATACATTCAATTTGGAGATGAAATATGGTTTCTTTAAAGATTACAAATTACTGAAACTGACTTAAAAAGAAATAAAATATCTGAATAGGCTATATCTATTAAAGAAAATAAATTTGTATTTAAAAACCTTCCCAACCAGAAAACCCCTGATTCAAATGGCTTCTCTGTCAAATCCTTTCAGAATTTTAGGGAAAAGAGTAATATCAATTCTACACAGACTTTTTTTTTAAATTTTTTAAATTAAAAAACTTTTTTCACTGTAACTTATTTTTTATTAGGTCATAATGTAAGTCAATAATTCTTTAATGAGAGCAATGACAGTAGCCTGCATCTACTGACTCCTTAGCATGTTCTAAGTGTTTGCTTGCTTGCTTGCTTGCTTGCTTTCTGTTATTCAGTCATTAAGTGGTTCATTCATTCATTCAGTTTTTTTTATTTTAATTCCAGTATAGTTAACATCCAGTGTTATATTAGTTTCAGGTGTGCAATATAGTCATTCAACAATTGTGCACAATGCTCAGTGCTTATCATGATGAGTGTACTCTTTCATCCCCATCACCTACTTCAGCCATTCCCCTGCCCACCTCCCCTCTGGTAGCCATTAGATTGTTCTCTATAGTTGTCTGTTCCTTGGTTTCTCTGTCTCTCTTTCTTTTTCCTTTGTTCATTTATTTCTTAAATTCCATGTATGAGTGAAATCATATGGTATGTGTCTTTCTCTGATTAACTGATTTTACTTAGCATTATATCTCTAGCTCTATCCATGTTGTTGCAAATGGCAAAATTTCATTCTTTTTTACAGCTGAATAATGTCTTTATCCATTCTTCTATTGATGGACACTTGGGCTGCTTCCATAATTTGGCCATTGTAAATATTGCTGTGACAAACATAGGGGTGTATATGTCATTTCAAATTAGTGGTTTTGTATTTTTTAGGTAAATACCCGGTAGTGTAATTACTGGATTATAGGGTAGTTCTATTTTTAATTTTTTGGGGAACTTCCACAGTCTTCCACAGTGACAATACCAGTTTGCATTCACACCAGCAGTGTGGGAGTGTTCCTTTTCTCCACATCCCCAGCAACACATGTTTTTTGTGTTTTTATTTTTAGCCACTTTGACAGGTGTTACACAAATGTTTTTAGAAATAAAGGATTTAAAATGGCATTACCACTCATTTTCTGAGGTTGACGTTTTCCTGATAACAAGATCAGATAAGGGCATTGTGGGAAAAATAAAACAAAACTATATACCACTATGCATTTTAGCATTGCTACCAAAAGATGCCTTTCCACAACAAAACATGACTCTCTTTCTCTCTCTGTACATATGTGTGTATATGAAGAAAAAGAATCCGAAAACATATTTAGAAAATAATTTAAATAAAACATATTTAGAATATATTCAAAAACATCATAATCGTATGGAATTTACTCCAATAATGGATCACTGTTTCAGCATTCAAAACTCTATCAATATAATTCACCAATAAATAGAACAAAAGAGAAAATAAGATTACCAGAGACAAAAAATAAGTTTGAGTAAATTTATCACCTAATCCTGATGGAAACTGTCATACAACCAGCAATAAAGGGAAATTTTCAATCTAACAATGAATATCACAGGGAGGGAGAAAGAAAGAGAGAGAAATATAGGGGAGTGGCAAAGGAGGGAGAAAGAAAAAGGAAGGAGAAGAAGGGAGGAATGAGGAAAGGAAAGAAGGGTAGAAGAAAACAAGAGGTATGGAAGGAGGAAGGAAGGGTGAGAAAACTGAAAAAACTGGGTACAAGGCAAGAATGCACTCTCTCACCACTCCAATTCAACATGATCCTAGAGATTCTCCCTAGAGCAACAAGGCAATGAAATAAATAAAATACACACTGGACAAAAAATAAGAAATAAACACTTCTTTATCTGCATGTGGTATTGTATATAAGCCAAATCCTGAGTAACCTAAAACTATTAATAGAACTAATAAGTGCGACTAGAAAAGTCATTTATAAATTATTTGTATTTTTATATACTAGAAAATAATGATTGGAAACAATTAGGAAATGGAATCAAAATAAAAAATACCATTCAAACTAGCATCCCAAAAATTAAATGCTTAGGGATGAATTTTAACAAAATGAGTGTATGACCTTGGCACTGATAACTACAAAACATGGCTATGAGACATTTAAAAGTCCCCAGATTAATATTTGGAAAGATATGAGTTATTCATGGGTTGGCCAACTTGATATTGTTAAGATGTTAATTCATCCTGAATTGCTGAATGAATTCAGCATTGTTCTAATTACAACCCCAACAGACTATCTTTTTGTAGAAGTATGCAAGCTGATTCTAAAATATATATGGAATTGTAAAGGACTTGGAATATCCAGAACAATGTGGAAAAGAACACAGCTGGAAGATTTACACTATGTGATTAAAACTTATAATAGAGCTATACCAATTAAGACACTGTGATATAGCTTGAGGATATACATGTAGATCAATAGGATGGATTAGAGAGTCCACAGATGGACTCATCATGTATGAATAATATGTTGCCATGGTAATTCAATGGAGGGAATAGCTAATTTTTTCAACCATGTTGATGAGCAACTTGATATCCATATGGGAGAAAAAAAAAACTTTGTTACTTCACATTATGAACAAAAATTGAATTGAAATGGCTTATAAACCTGGAAAATGAAAGCTAAATCTATGATATTTCTAGATTAATACATAGAAAGTCTGTGATAATACAAGAAAGTCTGTGATCTGAAGATAGGCAAAACATATGACCAGTTGGGGAAAAAATGATAAGTTGGGCTTTCACAAAATTAAAAACTTTTTTTTTAATAAATGCCATTAAAAATGAAAAGAAAAGCATAGACTGGGAAAGAATATTTTCAATACTGATTTCTGACAAATGACTTATATCTGAAATATGTAAGGAACTCTTATAACTCTATAATAAGAAGACAAACTACCCAATTTAAAATGGGCAAAGAATTTGTACACCAAAGAACATATGCTAATGGCAAGTAAGTACTGGAACGCTGCCTACCATAATTAGTCCTTAGGGAAATGCAAATTAAAACCACAATTAGATACTGCTCTACACTGGTAGAATAGCTAAAATTTAAAAAGGCAGAAAACCAAATGTTGGTAAGCATGTACATTAACTAAAACTCTCATACATTGCTGTTGGAAATCTAAAACAGGATAGCCACTTTGAAAAATGTTTTGGCATTTCCTTATAAAATTAAACATATACTTACAACAAGTCTAGTAATTCTACTCTTGAATATTTACCTAAGATAAATGGAAATATATATTCTTTCAAATAACTGTACAAACATTTTGTTGCAGTTTTTTTTTTCATAATAGCTGAAAATTATAAACAGCAAAAATGCCTATCGACATGTAAATGGTCAAATGTTGGTCTATATGTAATATAATAATACCAATAAAAAGAATGATCTATCAATAGGTGAAATTACAAAATGACTCTCAAAATCATGAGGCTGAGTGACAAACACCAAATACAAAAGTATCTACTGTATCTTTTCCATATACACTTACAAAGGCAAGTCTCATTTATAGTAACACAGAGCTAGTTAGCCATGGGTGGGCACGAGAGAATCACCACCAGTAACAGATGGCTACATTGTGTATCTTTACTGTGGTGATAGTTACCTGGATGTAAATATACATTAAAATTTATTGAGGTGTACTCTTCCAATGGATGAGTTTGCTTTTGTTGTAATTTATTGTTACACTTATTTCAATAGAAAAACTGGTTAGACAAATGAGAAAGAAAAACTAGTAAAGTATCTACATCTCCTTTTTTTTCCTCCTACTGCTAGTAGTGGTTCCCCCAAATAATTGCTGGCGTCTTTTTAGACCTTGTTAAGGTTGCAGCCAAAGTAGGCAAATGCACTGCAAGTTGCCTTACTTTTCTTCCATAGCTTTCTCTTAGTCCAACTTCCTTATTCTCTGCAGGAACCAGAAGACAAACAAGCAAATAAAACAAAATTTAAAAAAAATAATTTTTAAGAGAAAAGAAAGAACTTAAGGCACCATGGTTTAGTATAAATATAACAAAGTCATTAAAAGGACTCTATTGACACATGAAAAATTTAACTTTGCTTTTAAAGTTACTCTCTGAGGGGTGCCTGTGTGGCTCAGTCAGTTAAGCATCTGATTTCGGCTCAGGTCATGATCTCGTGGTCCGTGAGTTCGAGCCCCGTGTCGGTGTCTGTGCTGACAGCTCAGAACCTGGAGCCTGTTTCGGATTCTGTGTCTGTCTCTCTGACCCTCCCCTGTTCATGCTGTCTCTCCCTGTCTCAAAAATAATAAATAAACGTTAAAAAAAAAAAAAAAGTTACTCTCTGAGCCAGTTTTTTCCTTGCCACTAGATGGAGTTATGTAATCTTTTCCACTGACTCTCTTAAGTTATAGAATAACTTCCAGGTATTTGAGCTCCAATTGTATGCTCATTAAACAATTAGTTACTGGGGGGGCCTTGGGGATTCAGTCGGTTAAGTGGGTAAGCCTGGAGCTTCAGCTCAGGTCATGATCTCGCGGTTTGTGAGTTTGAGCCCCACATTGGGCTCTCTGCTGTCAGCATGGAGCCCACTTGGGGTCCTCTGTTACCCTCTCTCTCTCTGCCCCTTCCCTGCTTGTGTGCTCTCGCTCTCTCTCTGTCTGTCTCTCTCTCTCTCTCAAAAATAAACATGTAAAAAAATAAGCAATTAGTTAACATTACAATGTCACAATCATAGCCAATGAAAAGCTTTTCCCCCTCATGGCTCCACTGGAAAAGCTGCACTGAAACTGGAGTAGAAGGAATGAAACTGAACTTGGATAGTGGATTTCACTCTGTTTTCTTCAGCTTTATGTATTTCTCCTCTTCCTTCATGAGGCTGCCCCTGGTCTCTACAGATATGGCACAAAAAGAAGAACAGAGATATAAGTGTAGAAAATTTCTTTGTGCAAGGACACATGTGATACTTCCTTCTGAATTGCATCTCAATCAATCTTAGTCCCTTAGGATACTTTTTTGGGTTTGTCAAATGTCTCTAACTCAGGTCTCCCAATTGCAATTTGATATGAGCAATGCCTCTCAACTAGTTGGGAGCTTATGATTCCTCATTCAACTTCTGGATATCCAGTAGTCCACCTTATGCTGGTGTTATAAACCCACTTATGTCTGGTGTTTTAATAAGATCTAAGGAAACTTCAGTTGTATTCTTTTTTGGCATCTTTAGCTTTTCCCAGTCAGAGGTCAAGGTACAGTTTGAGTCTTACCTACTAAGTAAGCCTTCCTGGATCATTTGAGTCCACTGTTTGCCTGTAGATTTTCAAGGCAACATCCACTAAAACTGTGGGCCTGACATAAATTTTCCGGCGGTTCCTTGAAAGTCCTTTCATTTGATTGTCAATAAGTAGAAAGCACTTGTGCTAAAGTTCTCCAGAGAAGCAGAACCAATATTTGCATATATATGTATATACATATATAAAAATATATTTATAATGAATGATTATATCTCACAATTATGGAGGCTGAGCCATCCCATGATATGCTTTCTGCAAGCTGGTGGCTCAGGAAAGCCAATGGTATAGATCCAGTACAAACTTGAAGGCCTGAGAAGCAGAGTAGCCAATGATGTAAATTCTAGCCTGAGTTGAAGGGCCAGGAGCACTGAACTCTGAGGGCAGCATGATGGATGTCTTAGCTCAAGCAGAGAGCATATTTGACCTGCTTATGATTTTCTTTTCTATTGAGGCCCTCAGTGGATTGGATAATGGCCACCTGTATTGGTGAGGGCAATCTTCTTTATTCCATCTACCTATTCAAATGTTAATCTTTTCTAGAAACACCCCCATTCACACACCCAGAAATATTTTTTTATCAGCTGTCTGGTCATCCCCTATCCCCGACAAGTTGGCACATAAAATTAATGATTACAGCACCCCTATACCTTCTCCCTCAAGGGGAAGTAAGGAGATATACAGAATAGTGACAATCTTACTTGAAAAGAATGGACTCCAAAATTAAGTCACACATTAATGGTTGATTTACTTATGATAAAGGAGCTAAGAATATGCAATGGTACCAGGACAAGTCTCTAATAATTTGATGATATACACATATACCAAATAATACCAAATAATTGCATTGTATACTTCAAAGTAATAGAATATTATATCTTAATTATATCTCAATAAAAGAGAAGCAAAAACCTCACAGGATTAAAAAAAACATGTTATAAAAAGAAAAAAGACAAGAAAAGATTATTAATCTATTGAACAATCAATATTCAATATATTCTGTTTCACAGTTCTGTAAGCTAAGGATCACATAATCAATTTTTCATATTCCTCTTTGTAAGTCTTCTGTTGGTTATCTAGCACCTCACTTTGGGACTATGGATGTGCTTATTTGCTGTGTGTGTGTGTGTGTGTGACTTTTTATATCTCACATGAAATAGATGAGAAGCTTTTTTTCAGTAGCTCACTTTTTTGGAGAGTGAGCCTCATGAAGAGTTTATGCTATGACTACTCAAGTTATCCTGAATAAAGACCTGCGACTTTAGGACAAGCATGCATGTAGTGATCTGCTGTTATCTTTTTAAAACGGGGACCATGCTATGAATAGCTAAACTATTTTCACCTAGGGCATATCAGGCAAAGAAAGAATTTTTTATCTTGGAACATTTAAGAATATAATAAAAGTGCTACAGAAATCCTTATCAAATCAATAGAAGTATATGTGTGTTGTTCCTTTCACTTTAATTCAAAAATATTTTAATCACTCTAAAATAGCTTGTATTTCAATGATAGATTTTACTAACACCTGTCTAGTACATCTAGTGTAATCAAGTGTTCTTTAGACACAGCTAGGGTACTTTATAGAAGAATAAATGGCCTCAAAGATGTTAAATGACTTGTTCTAACCTACAAAGCTAGTAGGTATAAGAGGTGGGCCTACGTATCAACTCCAGTAGTTGTTGGTCCAATTTCCTATTCGCTAGATCATAGACCAAATGTTTTATAAACACAACTTCTTTAAACATGAAAATTTGAAATGGAAAAATAATCATATATATATATATATATGTATATATATATATATATATACATATATATATAAAATACAAATTTTTAATAGGCCATCAAAATTTTCAGATACTCATAACAAGATAAAATTGAAACTTGCAATATGAAATTTTAACAAATGTTATATGATGTGGAAATGATTGACTATTTAGTAAGAAATAAAAGATATTTGATTGCCAGGGAGGATATGAATTTTATTAAGATACATAGTAGTTAGAACTGCGAATGCCCTTTGAGTTTTGAATTTAAAAATTATAGTTAACTACTGCTAATATTTTTTCTTGCTAACATTTTGAGATATTATCTTCTTGATTTCAAAGTGGGGCATGCTTCAGTTTTCCTTTAAAAATTTCTCTTATTGTTTAATCTCTTAAACTGAAATTCAGATGAGTTTATTATTTCTCCATTTAGCAATTTCATAGAAGAAATGTTGTATTAACTTCTCCATAACACAGCATACTCTTAAGTAATAAGAGATTTTGCATTAATTAGGAAAGCACTGTAGTAGTTCTAATATGGAATTAGAAAATGTTTGTTGTGCTATTGTAAAATAACATAAAGTGGTAGTAATTAGACAACACAGACTTTGTTATATTTTCATTAAAGAAATAATAATCATTCATGTTCACAGAAGCCAGACTGCATAGAAGATATTGTATATTGACAGTTGTATTTTTTTTGCTAGTGTTCTCATAATTAAATACCGCAGACTGAGTGAATTAAACACCAGAAGCTTATTTTCTCACAGCTTTGGAGGCTGGAGTCCAGTATAAAGGTGTTAGCAGGTTCAGTTTCTCTTAGGTGGTCTCTCCTTGGCTTGTAGATGACAGTCTTCTTGCCAGGTCTGACCATCGTCTTTTTTCTGTGCATTTGCATCCCTGGTGTCCCTTCCTCTTATTAGAACACCAGTCCCATTGGCTAGGGCCCCATTCCTAAGACCTCATTTAACCTAATTACCTCTTTAGAGGCTCTATCTACAAATACAACCACATTTGAGGTACTAGACATTAGGATTTCAACATATGAATTTTTGAGGTGGGGCAACACAATTCGATCCATAACAACAGTAAATTTCATGATATTTTTTACTGCCTTTATTTTAGATTGTGATATTCTCAAATTAATGGGTTATTGTATTATTATAATTCCAATATGAATCTTAAAAGGTGTTCATTGTCAAATTAATTACAATTAACTATTTTTAAAATATCATTCATCCAACTCTTTATTAAGCATGGATTTGGTGCCTAACTCAATGTTATTAATTATTATAATTTTATATATATTTATATATATATAAAAATTATATATATATATATAAATTTATATATA
>NW_026057576.1:54343689-54478820 GCF_023721935.1 Panthera uncia
TATATGTGTGTGTGTGTGTGTGTGTGTATATATACATACACACACACACACACATACATATATCACAGATCACCTCCAATCAAAGAATGTCCTAAATGATGACAAAAAATATACATATTGTTAAGGTTATTTGAGGCAAGACATGGAAATTACTGAGAAGCAAAAGACTAGGGAAGGTTGAATTACACATTACTTAATTATCTGAAATGCGTTCCAATTTAGGACTCATCATAGAAAGAAGAGACAAGACAGAGGTATCTATACTGATTCTCGATGATAGCTTTAGGTTTGGTTGGAGTAAATATTGAGATTTGCAGGAGAGAGGACCAAGATAGAATATCTTATGCAGACTAATGTTGTCTTTTTTCTCCTAACAAGCTTTTACTATATTACAGTATTACTCTAAGAGATTTAAATTCATATATTTGTTCAAAACTTTGTAGGAATTTCTTCTTACAACTATTATAGATTATTTTCAGACACTAGTGAGATCTGCTAGGCTGGTAGGTACCTAGATGTTTAAGGTGAAAATATATAAAATTACAGTGATCATTTTCCTTCTGAATTTTGAAAACCTAGAATTCTGAACACCTTAGACAGTCATCAGGGTATTCTTATTCTGAAAATATTTAATAAAAATATTTGCATATAAGCAAATAATCAAAGAGTGCCTATAGTATCACTGTACACTTAAATGTATGTAGTAAATATCTGCTGAGTAAAGGGATGATGAATGCCAAGCGAAGGTGAGATTTATTTAAAATGACATTTTGTCGGGCACCTGTATGGTTCAGAATGTTGAGCATCTGACTTCGGCTCAGGTCATGATCTCATGGTTTGTGAGTTCGAGTTCCATGTTGCCGTTGGGCTCACACTGACAACAGCAAGATCTTCTGCCCCCACTCTGTCTCTGCCCCTCCCCCTCTCACGCTCTTTCCCTCAAAAAAAAAAAAAAAACTTTACGTAAAATAAAATGATATTTTGGCAGTAATCACAGTAAATTCAACTTAATCAGTATATGTCTTTAAAGGCAACTTTTGAATAATTTGTTTATTGTAATATTAATTCAATAATAATTTTTAAAATAATCAATAGGCAACATTTTGCTAATCCATTTGTCAGGTTTTTTTTTTTTAGTTTTGTCACAGTAGCATATGAACAATAAATCTCGTAACTATTGTTTAATGTGGAAGAACAATATGATATAAACTAATGTAAAATTGGCTTAGAATTACTTATAAAATGCATGTCCTGATTTAATAAAATTTTAATATCTGTTTCCTTTGGTAACAAAGAATGCTGCCTCCCCATTCCCATCCCCTACTTTTAGGTTTCTGTTAAACCTAATGGATTGAGGGTATTGTTTGGGGTGAGGCAGTGTAAGAGCCGAAAGACACTTTTCAATCTTTGAAACAGTGCATGTGAGCATACTTCATCACATACGCCGTGGATGTTCCTAATCATTCACCTTAGACTTGTAACAATTCTCCTGGAACCTTTATTGGACCTCTTGGTGTATTCTAAAAGTATATATAACACTGGAAGGTGCAAAAGAGATCGTAGAAACAAAAATAGACCACTGTTTTTTAGCATTTATAGGCATACTATGTGTTATCTTAAATATTAACATTGAAATGTATCCAATGTTGGTATGTTATAAGAAAAAAAAAGATATTTTACTAAATGTATCAGAGGAGCTGGTTATTTTCCATAATTTCTCTTATGGTATTTAATGGGTTGTTAAATTACAATTTTGTAAATTTTATCTGTCTATAATGGATCATTATAGATATATATAGAAGTACATCATGAAAATTCAGTAAAAATTAAACTACATTGAAGAGCAAGATCCAGGATTCTTCAATTTCACATCTTCCAATAAGTTGATGATAACATGCATGATTTTCTATTAAAAGTAATAAAATGTAAACTCTTTCAAAAGAACCCTATGGCATTATTTGCACAATGAAGAGTTAAATCTATAGTAAGTTAAAGAAGACAATATGAATAAATTAAATTATAAACAATTTTGTTGCAGCACTAAGAAAATTTAAAAAAATACAAGCAAACACTAAAAAAGCCCATATTAAAAATGCTGATCTTAGATAAGCGTTAGCACCAGCAGACACAGGGCGCCATGCCATAGCAAAATAAAATCAATGAAAGAATTCCAGATGAATGCTAATAGAAAGTGACTCATATCCAAAAGTTTGAAAATTTAATGTCACAGCTGACCTTTAGGGAATAAAACTGTACATTTTAATTCATTCTATGGCACTTGGTGATTTTTGAAAGTTATTTTTCTCAATATACCCTCAAATAATTTCACTAATAGGATGCCATTTAAAAATAGCTTTATAATCTGTTAAAAATCTTGGCAATTTTTAAATATATTGTGCTAAACAAATTATTTTTCTACTTGTTTATAACCAAATTGATCTTCCAATATTGCCTGTTGTCTATTGAATTTAATATTTTATATGCATGCCTATAAAAATTGTGTTTTTATTGGCTCAGTTGTGCACATGTTAGAGTTAGGGTATTATCAACTGGTGGAGGAATGAGAGCAATAGTGCTCAGTAGACTGAAGTGTGTAAGATTGTAAGTGTAGATCATTTCTTGAAGGAAGACTTAAAAATAACAAGTCTATCAAAAGAAAATAGAGTACAGTTCCCTAGACCAAGTAGAAGCTGTAGGTAAGATGAAGATAATAAGGAAATAAACCATAGAAATGCCTTTGAAGTAGACAGTGAGAATTAGTTCTAATCTATCAAAAATTGAATGGCCGTCCACCTCCCTCATGAGTCACGTGATCCCATATGAGCCATGATGGTGAAGTTCTGGGGATCTGAATAACAGGCTTGATACTAGTTAAAGCAAATGAGGAATTCCAAAATCATGAGTTAGGATGGTTATTTTAAAAAGAATTAGTTAAATTGATCTAAGGTAAATTGACTATGTTGGAAAATATATATACCTTAATGTCAATGGAAATAGGGCTGTCATGGCTAATATGTAATTACTGAGATAGATGTTTGATTGCCAGATAATACATATGGATTCGTATTTTGTTTCAAATGAAGTAAATAACAAATACTAGTACAAGGTCATTAGTCCATATATTAATTTTTTTTTATTCTTCCTGGAAACATTTTTTACTCCTGTGTATATATGACATATATACATATATATAAAACATATTTGTGTGTGTGTTTGAACATACATATTTGTGAATAAATATGTGTTTTTACCTTCAATAAATACAGTATATATTCAGACACAAATATATATATCCCTAGAAATCTAATGGTCAAATATGAAAATTAATTATTAAAATATGTAAATACACTCATGTTGCAATATAACAAATTTTCCCACATATATATTTCTGATTTTAAATTAATATGTTTTTCTTTTATTCTTCTAGAAATTTATTTTCAAGTTAAGTTAACCTTTTTCCTCCTTTTATTACTCAGGAGTAATAGCAAGTCTGGAATTTAACAAAATAAAATAATACAGACAACATTCTGACATGTGGATGAAAGAATTTCAGACAAATAATTGCTCCAGTGTGTACTAAATTATATGTTGAAGATTTTGCCAACACATATGTGTTTGTTTCTGTTACGGGGAGAAATATAGTGAGGAGAATGTTAATACAAAAGATTAGAGTTATAACTAAGGTCTACACAGTAAATTTGCAACTAAAGTATTAGATTTAGAAAACTGGAATATTATTTGAACCTCATTTTGAACCTTATGATGAGCTGCCCAGTTTCTAGTTGAGTTCTTATCAATTCCATTTGTTTGGTTTTTGTTTTATGTTTGCATTTTAAGGATTTAATTGAGTTTTCCTCAACTGGGTGGAAAACATAGATAATAAATGGATGGATAGATAAATAGATACTTCATTAGAGTAGCTAAAGCTTTGAAATAAGAGAAGGGTCAGTGTTTTTCAGATTACTGTTAATTTTGTTAGTTAAATACCAAAATGTTTTGCAATTGAGTAAAAGTTATAGTGTGTTCACTCATGGTATATGAGAAATTTTTAGTATATGAATTTTTCCGAAAAAAATTTTTTGATGAAACAGTATGTTAATTTTGATTAAAATGAAATCTCTTTGGGAAGTACTATATCTTAGATGAACCATTTAAGAAGATTTTGTGGTTTACTTTCAATTGTTAGTTCTTTCATTCATTTATGTGTTTATTATTTCTTATTTTGAGGAGTATAGTCTTAATATTTTGCAGTTAAATATTTTTGGAGTTAATCTTTTGGAGTTAAAGACAGATCATAGTTTTCAAACTTTATTTCTGAAAAGTGTCTTCCAAGTTAATTTTTTCCCTTTAGCTGTTTCCTACATGTTCTATTACACTAATTGAGTTCTAAGTGATCTATAAGCCTTTCTCTTCTAAGTTTTTTTTTCTTTAACATTGGGGTGATTATTACTATTTTCAGAAATAATATATTTTTAATATGTCCGTTTTTTTGTGAGTTGCAATTTCATTTTATTCTAAATAGGCCATATACTCTAAGTGATGTTCATTGTTTAATAATTGCAGGATGTTTTATACCCCGTGTATGTTCATTTTATTGTGACTATTCCATATCAAAAGTAATAAATGATTTACCTTCAAAACATGGTAAATATTAACCCACTGATTGTTCATATATCCAGTGTTGCTCTTAAAGGGCAATTCTTAATTATTAATAAATTATTTTTCATTTCTACAAGTCTTCAAAACTGTCTCTCGATGCTTTAAAAATGTACTATACCAAGTCTTTATTTGGATTTCCTGTTTCTGTATTCTGTTTGACACTCTAGTTACCCTTTCGAGCTGATGCTTTATATGTTTTTAATATTAAGTCTTGCAGAATCCAAGTTTTCATTTTTTTACAAATATTTCTGCCAGATTATCAATCAAGGATGAGGAATGTCATAGATATCTATTTTTAGATTTTTATTTATTTTCCATGAGTACCTTCCTTTTCTTTCTCTTGGAGAACTCTTTAATGCTCCAAGATTTTTTTTTTTTTTTTTAAATCAAAGTGTTAGAATACCTGGATTTCAGAGAATAGATGACCAATGAAGACAGGGAATGAAATCTCAGAGTGAAAGCTAGGCAGTAGACCTGAAAAGCAAAGGAATAAATCAGAGCAGAAACCCAGAGAATATAGAAGAAAATGTGTTTGAGAAAAACAAAAGCATTCTATGTAACTATTAGTATGATAAAGAATTTGGGTTAAATTAATTCAGATATTAATTTCATTCCTATTTTATTTACCGTTACTATTACATTTGTATTCTATTTTATTGCGTTGTTCTCCCATGCAATACCTCTTCCCTTTCCAGCTTTCTGTTCCTTCCAGTAGACTTAGAAAAGAAAGCTACCAAATTGAATCCTGCCTCTCCTTTGGAGCCACCAAAATTCATTGTTCTTCACATGTGAATAAAAAATATTTCAAAATTATTAGCGTCTAATGCACATTAAGTTCTGAACATATATTTTTAATGGTTCATTCAAGAAATGATTTATCTCCGTCATTGCCAATGACTTCAGTGTAGATCATTGACACCCAGTAATATGTATGTTTTAGATAATATACATACATGTTCATATGCATAATATTCAAAGTTTTTGCCCACCACAGACTTCAAGATCTGATATTACCTCAACAGTTCTTTAATAATGAATAAATATATGTGGATAGGTGGGTAAACATTGCATGCTTATACTCAGGGAGGTATACTTAACAATATGTAGGATAAATATTGGGTTTTTATTTCACAGAGTTATAACCTCTGTAGCCTCAACTTTTTGATAGGTCAAGAAAAAGTTATGGTTGTAGAATATTGATTTTTAGAAGATAATGCTTTCTCTAATATATACAATTGAAAGCGAGTCTTTTGTAAATTGGCCAGTTTCTTTTTACTTTTAGTTTTGTGCTCTTTGAAATTTTTTACACTTTATTCTCAAGGCCATAATTGGGGTGAAAAGTTAAGATCTGAAGAAATTTCTGGTGGTGTCCTTTTCATTTCTGACATTTTGTAGTTAGCTGAAATAAATGATGTAAAATTCAGGGGAAGATGTCTTTGTCATGGTTCCAAAGCTTTGGAACTCTCTGTTCTTGCAGTTCTAAGGCTTAATATAAGAGCATTTAGGAAAAAATTCAAAAGATAGTTCTTCATCAGTATTCTGCATCTACCAAGCCAACATAATTCTTATTTTGGCTTCGACTTTGGCTATATAAAGATACAGGATCTAAAAATCTAATGCATGTAGAAATAAAATATATATCCATTTATACTAGTTTATGTATATACACATGTATAAGTATGTATCAAATGTACATATTTTTATATAATAAACTATGATATGCTTAAATATTTATACACTTCTAGTATAACATGCAAAGTTACAAAACATGCTCATTTCACTGGGGTCGATAGGATTCTAGACTTTTAAAATTGAAGGCATATATTCTTCTCTCTAATGTTGTTATTAATACAAATTGATTCATTTACAGATCATGCTGATTAACAAGCAAACCACACAGTTGGGAAGACTTTCATTAAAATTATTTTCACTTCTCTGCTAAATATGGAGAAACCATTATATATTTTATATTTCCTTTTAGCTTGGGCAAAAGGCAGTAGGAAAAAATGTATTCTAATGTTAAAAATTCAGAGTACTCCTTTCTTTTTGTTTAAACTAATAATGATCTCGATAAATATAAACAAAACATACTTCTTATCCTGCCTTAAGAGGAAAATAAGACAATGGAATGGATTTGGGTTTTGGAGACAGATGTCCAAGTACAAATCCTACATAGTAGGTGTGACTCTGACCACGTAACTGACTTTTCTGTACTGCAATATTCTTCACAGTAAAGCAGAAGCAATATCTGCCTCACAGGGATGGATAGGACTGGATACATTCATTTCCACAAAGTATGTTGTAAAGAGCTTCACACAAAATAAGCACTGATGGATGTTTATTACAATGTTCATCTTTAAGGAAGAAAATTATTTTTTTCATTTACACAGCCAACAAACAGAAATTAAGCTTCAATGATGTAAACATATTATTAGGTGCTGAGTATATAAAAGCATTTCAGTCAAGGTTCTTTTTTTTTTTTTTTCCCTAGGTAAAATTTAGCTAAATTACCTAGAAAAACATATGAACGTATGTAAAATAGACCAAAATGTTTGAAAGCACATGAAATGCCACATATTATAGGAAGTAACCAAAAAAACCATTTATTTGAGTTTGAGGAGTGTGGAATGGAATGCCTTGTCCTAGACCTGGTGCTGTGCTCACTGCTCAATAAGCCCATGCTGCTGTAGAACCAGTACCGCCAACTGTGAAACTTGTAACAACCAAAACGCTGAATAACTAACTGTTCATTTTTTTTACATCACCTAATTTTATAGTTTGAGAATGGAGTATTTGATTTGTTGAGGCAATGAGCCTAATAATTAATAGCCAGGGTATTGGGAAAGAAACTGTTTTCTTTTTAATTGGAAGAGAGAGAAATAAAACTATTATTTATAAGACAGTGCTAGAAGTATAAATAAAGAAGTGTGGATTGATTTTGAGGCAATAAGAATATAGGAGATAATTCTAACTGTACAAAGTACAATTTCATATAAAGCGAGTCTTGAGCCAATTAAGTGTTTAGAGAAGTGATTTAAAAAAAGTGGTCTATGCAAGAGGGATCAAAACAAGTAGTGGTTACAAACTGTGCTGTGTATGCATAAAATTTAATGTAACTATAATTGACCCTTAAACAATGTGGGGGTTAGAGGCACGGACTTCCCCACATAGTGGAAAATCTGTGTATAAGTTTTCACTCACTAAAAGCTTAACTAGTAATAGTCTTCTGTCAACCAAAGACTTACTGATAGCATAAATAGTCCATTAACACATTTTTTGTATGTTATAGGTATTATTTACCATATTCTTATAATAAAGTAAACTAGAGAAAAGAAAATGTTATTAAAATCATAAGGAAGAAAAATACATTTATGGTACTATATTCTATCGAGAAAATCTGTGTATAAGTGGACCTGTGCAGTTCCAGCCCATGCTGTTCAAGAATCAACTGTATTTCCACTGGATTTCAATGTGAGATGTGTGTGTGTGTGTGTGTGGGTGTGTGTATGTGTGCGCGCGCGCACGTACGTGTGCGCTTATGCTAAGATTGGGCATGTGTGTATGATGACATGTGATCATGAAGTATGTTAGCAAAACCTGAAAATAACGAGTTTTATGTGCAAATGAAAGATAGTTAGACCTAGATAGTATTAAGAAACTGTTGAAAACATTATGAATGACACAAATCAAAATATTTGAGTTTTAGTAGGACCATTCAGTTAGCAAGTTGGAGAACAGGTATGGGCACCGAGCGAGGGCTAAAGGAATATTCCAGGGAAGAAATGACATGTGTTTTTGCAAAAGCAGTAAATGTGGCAATTAAAAAATTTCATAAAACTATTTTGAGATTTTATCACTATAACTTTCATAACTAGTTTGGTAGTATACTGGTAGAGAATCAAATGCATCCATAGATTTGAGATTTAGGAATTTACAGAATGGTAGTATGATTAATTAAGAGAAATAGGAAGGAAGGCATGTTTCCAGGGAAAGTTCAGGTTAGAACATTGTGAGTTGAGGTATCTATTTGGATAATTGCATATATATGCCTGGCTAACAGACACATAAAAAGATGCTCAACATCACTCATCATCAGGGAAATATAGATCAAAACTATAATAAGATATCACTTCACACCTGTCTGAATGACTAAAGTTAACAACACAAAAAACAACAGGTGTTGGAGAGGATGCAGAGAAAGGGGAACCCTCTTACACTGTTGGTGGAAATACAAATTGGTGCAGCCAGTCTGGAAAACAGTATTGAGGTGCCTCAAGAAGTTAAAAATAGAACTCCCCTGTGATCAGCACTACTTGGTAATTACCCAAAGGATACAAAAATACTAATCCTAAGGGATATGTGCACCTGGATGTTTATACCAGCATTATCAACAAAAGCCAAATTATGGAAAGAGCCTAAATGTCCATCTACTGATGAATGGATAAAGGTGTGGTGTGTGAATGTACACACACACACACACACACACACACACAGTGGAATATTACTCAGCCATCAAAAGTCATGAAGTCTTGCCATTACAAGGACATCGATGGAATTAGAGTATATTATGCTAAGCAAAATAAGCTAGAGAAATACAAATACCATATGATTTCAATCATATGTGGAATTTAAGAAACAAAACAGATGAACATAGAGGAAGGGGAAAAAAAGAGAGAAGCAAACTGAGTAATAGACTTTTAATTATAGAAAACAAGCAGGGTGGCTGGAAGGCAGATAGGCAGACAATGGGTTAAATGGGTGATAGGTGTTAAGGAGGGCACTTGTGACGAGCACTGGGTATTATATGTAAGTGATATTCACTAAATTCTACTCCTGAAACTATTATTACACTATATGTTAACTCTCTGGAATTTAAATAAAAACTTGAAAATAATAGAAAAAAAAAGCGTATCCAAAAGTCAGACACTTCTTGACATTTCCACCACAAACACTGGTTTCAAGGAATCGTAATCTTTCATCTCTGTTAATAATGTAACATCCTAATTGTTCAGCTTGCAACCACTCTTGCAATTAGAACAAGATGCTTGTTCCTTCCTCCTCCCTCAAGGTAATCCATATCACATCTCCTCCATTTCTGAAATCCCTCAGTAGATTTCCACCACATCTAAAGTGAAAGCCAGTCTCCCTACCAGGTTCTGCCTTTATTTATCTGTGTATTTATTTGTTTGTTTTTTTTTTGGTGGTCTACCTGCTGTCTTCTTCTACAGCGTCATCCCATAACATTGTCCTTGTTAATTACAGTTCAGCCACAGTCTCCTTTTTGTCCTTCAAGTATGCTAATTCCTTCCTGCCGCAGTGTCTTTAAGCATGGTGGTTGTATTTTTTCCTGGACTTCTCTCCCTATATCTTCATATGGGTCACTCCTCATCCAGTTGGTCTCTGTTCAAAGATCTTCCTTGAGAAGTCTCTAAATCCTCTTCCAAAACAGTCCCATCCAATTCCATTTACTCCCACTGCTCTTGACCCTGATTATTTTCTTCATAGCACATCTCTATATGAAATATTATGTATGTATATATTTACTGGCTTAATGTGTGTTATACTCTGTTCATTCTGCTCACTGTTGAATTGCCATCTATGATGCTTTTCATGCATTTATTTAATTTACTGCTTATCAAATAATCCCTTTATGTATCCAACATTGTTTTAAATTTTGGCAAGATACAAAAAACGGAGCTAAGATGGGGCACCTAGGTGGCTCAGTTTGTTAAGCATCTGTAGAGACTGCTTGGGATTCTCTCTCTCCCTCTCTCTCTGTCTCTCTCTCTCTCAAATAAATTAAAAAAATCAGAGCTAAGAAAAAATTATTTAAATCTTCTTTATACAACGATTGGATCAGCTACTCTGAGGGTCTAATAATTTATAGTTTGAGGAAGAGCAATAGATTAGGAATATAAAATGGAATACAGTTCAGGAATATAAACAATAGAAGCGATGACAAAAAAAGATGAACAGAGAGTCTGTGATTTCTCCTCAACTTACCAGTGCCTAAGGTGGGTTTCCTCCATGTGTTCAGCACTTATGCTCAGGAATGTGTTCGTTATCACCATGTAGCCACTGGAATGTTACCAGGAGGATGATTGTTTTTCCTGATCTTAATGTGTGGGCCCTCATGAAGAAGCAAATGTGTTTGTTTGATGTTTAATATTGAGGAATACAGTCAGCTCAAATTATTGATAAATCTGTTTTCAAAAGACATGGCATACATTGTTATTGCAGAAAATTTCAGAAAATATGTTCTTGCAGGAGGAAGAAAACAAAAACTACCATGAACCATCATGTTTTGAGTATGGTAGGTTTGAGTATGGTAGATTATGAGTTCAGACTGGGAAAATTCTGTAAGACTGAAAGTTTACCTAAGAAAAATTATCTGAGCATTTATCAGAATTTCAGTAGAGCTATCAAGTGAAGTACTAAATAGTGGGTTGATACTTTTACCTTCTCTTATGAAGCAGAATATTCTCACCACAAATTCTGTTCTCATATCTGATTTTGGTCTTGGAATATGAGCTGCCATGTAATTACTGGCCTTTGAATCTCATACCTCATAGCTGTTACCTCATCTGTTACCTCATAGCTGATTATCTTAAAGATCAAGTTGATACATCTTATTTCCTCTTCCATTTTCTGGTAGATACCATTATAGTAGAGAATCATCCATCTCCCTCATCTCTCTCTTGTGCAAATGGTACCCTGAATGTTGGGAGTCTTGGGACACATAGAGGTTCTGGAGCATTGGCCTAAACTTGAGAGTGCTAAACTTGGGAAGGTATCTTGATGTTTCTTGCAGTTCATCTGGTTCCATTTATCTGTCTTTTCTTTTTATTTTAACTACCTGTTCTTATACTAATTTGTACTGCAAGTATTCCCTGAGATTCAAGAACAAGGAGGTAAGAAACAAAACTATTTGGGATTTTTGGACTGAGATATTTCTCAGTAATGATGTAATAAGTAAATTTGATATATTTCAGTAAGCTTTTTTTTTCCTTCCTCTCAGTCTTTGTAGATTCATTGTCAACAAGATCTAGAACAAGATGCAGAGCTACTACAATCTGGCTTTGTCCAAAGAAAGTTGTATCGATATCATGGAGACCACCTTGACTAATAATAATGACTGGATGGTATTTGTTTTGTATTTTCTTCACTCATCAGAGCACCTCAAAATTAAAAAGTAATTTATGGTGCTATGATCTTGTAATATATATTTCTCAAATTAAACAACCATTCAATTTTTATTGGACTTACTTTACATGTGAAAGATTGCAGAATATACCACCCCCAAATATGCTGTTCTGGTATGTTGACTATTTTGAGTTAAAAGCTTTTGAAAAACAGTAAATGCAAGAAAAACACTGTAGCTCTCCTGTTTCTTAAACACAGATGGAATTTTGTAGTGAAAAATGGCCTCCCTATACCAGAAGGAAAGTAACTTTCTCCTCAAGGACAAGAAGTTGAGACCAAGAAAATCCTGTACAAATAGAACTTGCTAAAATAATTCTTATTTTCCTTTAGTTTCTCCACCTAATTCGGTGACTTTTCTGCAGTTGCCTCTCTTTGTTCAACATAATGTAAAAGCTTGTAGTCTTCACCTTGGGTCTTCATTCCTTAGAAGGGCTCCCTTGTCACATAAATTTACATACATTTCCTTGCTTTCCTTCTATTTATCTATTTTTTTTTAATATATGAAATTTATTGTCAAATTGGTTTCCATACAACACCCAGTGCTCATCCCAAAAGGTGCCCTCCTCAATACCCATCACCCACCCTCCCCTCCCTCCCACCCCCCATCAACCCTCAGTTTGTTCTCAGTTTTTAAGAGTCTCTTATGCTTTGGCTCTCTCCACTCTAACCTCTTTTTTTTTTTCCTTCCCTCCCCCATGGGCTTCTGTTACATTTCTCAGGATCCACATAAGAGTGAAACCATATGGTATCTGTCTTTCTCTGTATGGCTTATTTCACTTAGCATCACACTCTCCAGTTCCATCCACGTTGCTACAAAAGGCCATATTTCATTTTTTCTCATTGCTACGTAGTATTCCATTGTGTATATAAACCACAATTTCTTTATCCATTCATCAGTTGATGGACATTTAGGCTCTTTCCATAATTTGGCTATTGTTGAGAGTGCTGCTATAAACATTGGGGTACAAGTGCCCCTATGCATCAGTACTCCTGTATCCCTTGGATAAATTCCTAGCAGTGCTATTGCTGGGTCATAGGGTAGGTCTATTTTTAATTTTCTGAGGAACCTCCACACTGCTTTCCAGAGCGGCTGTACCAATTTGCATTCCCACCAACAGTGCAAGAGGGTTCCCGTTTCTCCACATCCTCTCCAGCATCTATAGTCTCCTGATTTCTTCATTTTGGCCACTCTGACTGGCGTGAGGTGATATCTGAGTGTGGTTTTGATTTGTATTTCCCTGATAAGGAGCGACGTTGAACATCTTTTCATGTGCCTGTTGGCCATCCGGATGTCTTCTTTAGAGAAGTGTCTATTCATGTTTTCTGCCCATTTCTTCACTGGATTATTTGTTTTTCGGGTGTGGAGTTTGGTGAGCTCTTTATAGATTTTGGATACTAGCCCTTTGTCCGATATGTCATTTGCAAATATCTTTTCCCATTCCGTTGGTTGCCTTTTAGTTTTGTTGGTTGTTTCCTTTGCTGTGCAGAAGCTTTTTATCTTCATAAGGTCCCAGTAATTCACTTTTGCTTTTAATCCCCTTGCCTTTGGGGATGTGTCGAGTAAGAGATTGCTACGGCTGAGGTCAGAGAGGTCTTTTCCTGCTTTCTCCTCTAGTGTTTTGATGGTTTCCTGTCTCACTTTCAGGTCCTTATCCATTTTGAGTTTATTTTTGTGAATGGTGTGAGAAAGTGGTCTAGTTTCAACCTTCTTCATGTTGCTGTCCAGTTCTCCCAGCACCATTTGTTAAAGAGACTGTCTTTTTTCCATTGGATGTTCTTTCCTGCTTTGTCAAAGATGAGTTGGCCATACGTTTGTGGGTCTAGTTCTGGGGTTTCTATTCTATTCCATTGGTCTATGTGTCTGTTTTTGTGCCAATACCATGCTGTCTTGATGATGACAGCTTTGTAGTAGAGGCTAAAGTCTGGGATTGTGATGCCTCCTGCTTTGGTCTTCTTCTTCAAAATGACTTTGGCTATTCGGAGCCTTTTGTGGTTCCATATGAATTTTAGGATTGCTTGTTCTAGTTTCGAGAAGAATGCTGGTGCAATTTTGATTGGGATTGCATTGAATGTGTAGATAGCTTTGGGTAGTATTGACATTTTGACAATATTTGTTCTTCCAATCCATGAGCAGGGAATGTCTTTCCATTTCTTTATATCTTCTTCAATTTCCTTCATAAGCTTTCTATAGTTTTCAGCATACAGATCTTTTACATCTTTGGTTAGATTTATTCCTAGGTATTTTATGCTTCTTGGTGCAATTGTGAATGGGATCAGTTTCTTTATTTGTCTTTCTGTTGCTTCATTGTTAGTGTATAAGAATGCAACTGATTTCTGTACATTGATTTTGTATCCTGCAACTTTGCTGAATTCATGTATCAGTTCTAGCAGACTTTTGGTGGAGTCTGTCGGATTTTCCATGTATAATATCATGTCTTCTGCAAAAAGCGAAAGCTTGACTTCTTCTTTGCCAATTTTGATGCCTTTGATTTCCTTTTGTTGTCTGATTGCTGATGCTAGAACTTCCAGCACTATGTTAAACAACAGCGGTGAGAGTGGGCATCCCTCTCGTGTTCCTGATCTCAGGGAAAAAGCTCTCAGTTTTTCCCCGTTGAGGATGATGTTAGCTGTGGGCTTTTCATAAATGGCTTTTATGATGTTTAAGTATGTTCCTTCTATCCCGACTTTCTCAAGGGTTTTTATTAAGAAAGGGTGCTGGATTTTGTCAAAGGCCTTTTCTGCATCGATTGACAGGATCATATGGTTCTTCTCTTTTTTTTTGTTAATGTGATGTATCACGTTGATCGATTTGCGAATGTTGAACCAGCCCTGCATCCCAGGAATGAATCCCACTTGATCATGGTGAATAATTCTTTTTATATGCCATTGAATTCGATTTGCTAGTATCTTATTGAGAATTTTTGCATCCATATTCATCAGGGATATTGGCCTGTAGTTCTCTTTTTGTACTGGGTCTCTGTCTGGTTTAGGAATCAAAGTAATAATGGCTTCATAGAATGAGTCTGGAAGTTTTCCTTCCCTTTCTGTTTCTTGGAATAGCTTGAGAAGGATAGGTATTATCTCTGCTTTAAACGTCTGGTAGAACTCCCCTGGGAAGCCATCTGGTCCTGGACTCTTATTTGTTGGGAGATTTTTGATAACCGATTCAATTTCTTCGCTGGTGATGGGTCTGTTCAAGCTTTCTATTTCCTCCTGATTGAGTTTTGGAAGAGTGTGGGTGTTTAGGAATTTGTCCATTTCTTCCAGGTTGTCCAATTTGTTGGCATATAATTTTTTATAGTATTCCCTGATAATTGTTTGTATCTCTGAGGGATTGGTTGTAATCATTCCATTTTCATTCATGATTTTATCTATTTGGGTCATCTCCCTTTTCTTTTTGAGAAGCCTGGCTAGAGGTTTGTCAATTTTGTTTATTTTTTCAAAACACCAACTCTTGGTTTCGTTGATCTGCTCTACCGTTTTTTTAGATTCTATATTGTTTATTTCTGCTCTGATCTTTATTATTTCTCTTCTTCTGCTGGGTTTAGGCTTCCTTTGCTGTTCTGATTCTATTTCCTTTAGGTGTGCTGTTAGATTTTGTATTTGGGATTTTTCTTGTTTCTTGAGATAGGCCTGGATTGCGATGTATTTTCCTCTCAGGACTGCCTTCGCTGCATCCCAAAGTGTTTGGATTGTTGTATTTTCATTTTCGTTTGTTTCCATATATTTTTTAATTTCTTCTCTAATTGCCTGGTTGACCCACTCATTCGTTAGTAGGATGTTCTTTAACCTCCATGCTTTTGGAGGTTTTCCAGACTTTTTCCTGTGGTTGATTTCAAGCTTCATAGCATTGTGGTCTGAAAGTATGCATGGTATAATTTCAATTCTTGTAAACTTATGAAGGGCTGTTTTGTGACCCAGTATATGATCTGTCTTGGAGAATGTTCCATGTGCACTCGAGAAGAAAGTATATTCTGTTGCTTTGGGATGCAGAGTTCTAAATATAACCGTCAAGTCCATCTGATCCAATGTATCATTCAGGGCCCTTGTTTCTTTATTGACCGTGTGTCTAGATGATCTATCCATTTCTGTAAGTGGGGTGTTAAAGTCCCCTGCAATGACCACATTCTTATCAATAAGGTTGCTTATGTTTATGAGTAATTGTTTTATATATTTGGGGCTCCGGTATTCAGCGTATAGACATTTATAATTGTTAGCTCTTCCTGATGGATAGACCCTGTAATTATTATATACTGCCCTTCTTCATCTCTTGTTACGGCCTTTAATTTAAAGTCTGGTTTGTCTGATATAAGTATGGCTACTCCAGCTTTCTTTTGGCTTCCAGTAGCATGATAAATAGTTCTCCATCCCCTCACTCTCAATCTAAAGGTGTCCTCAGATCTCAAATGAGTCTCTTGTAGACAGCAAATAGATGGGTCTTGTTTTTTTATCCATTCTGATACCCTATGTCTTTTGGTTGGCGCATTTAATCCATTTACATTCAGTGTTATTATAGAAAGATATGGGTTTAGAGTCATTGCGATGTCTGTATGTTTTATGCTTGTATTGATGTCTCTGGTACTTTGTCTCACAGGATCCCCCTTAGGATCTCTTGTAGGGCTGGTTTAGTGGTGACAAATTCCTTCAGTTTTTGTTTGTTTGGGAAGACCTTTATCTCTCCTTCTATTCTAAATGACAGACTTGCTGGATAAAGGATTCTCGGCTGCATATTTTTTCTGTTTAGCACACTGAAGATATCGTTCCAAGCCTTTCTGGCCTGCCAAGTGTCAAAAGAGAGATCAGTCACGAGTCTTATAGGTCTCCCTTTATATGTGAGGGCACGTTTATCCCTTGCTGCTTTCAGAATTTTCTCTTTATCCTTGTATTTTGCCAGTTGCACTATGATATGTCGTGCAGAAGATCGATTCAAGTTACGTCTGAAGGGGGTTCTCTGTGCCTCTTGGATTTCAATGCCTTTTTCCTTCCCCAGTTCAGGGAAGTTCTCAGCTATAATTTCTTCAAGTACCCCTTCAGCACCTTTCCCTCTCTCTTCCTCCTCTGGGATACCAATTATGCATATATTATTTCTTTTTAGTGTATCACTTAGTTCTCTAATTTTCCCCTCATACTCCTGGATTTTTTTTATCTCTCTTTCTCTCAGCTTCCTCTTTTTCCATAACTTTATCTTCTAGTTCACCTATTCTCTCCTCTGCCTCTTCAATCCGAGCTGTCGTTGTTTCCATTTTGTTTTGCATTTCATTTAAAGGGCTTTTCAGCTCCTCGTGACTGTTCCTTAGTCCCTTGATCTCTGTAGCAAGAGATTCTCTGCTGTCTCTATACTGTTTTCAAGCCCAGCGATTAATTTTATGACTATTATTCTAAATTCACTTTCTGTTATATTATTTAAATCCTTTTTGATCAGTTCAGTAGCTGTTGTTATTTCCTGGAGATTCTTCTGAGGGGAATTCTTCCGTTTGGTCATTTTGGATAGTCCCTAGAGTGGTGAGGACCTGCAGGGCACTTCCCCTGTGCTGTGGTGTATAACTGGAGTTGGTGGGGGGGGCCACAGTCCACCTGATGTCTGCCCCCAGCCCACCACTGGGGCCACAGTCAGACTGGTGTGTGCCTTCTCTTCCCCTCTCCTAGGGGTGGGATTCACTGTGGGGTGGTGTGGCCAGTCTGGGCTACTTGCACACTGCCAGGCTTGTGGTGCTGGGGATCTGGAGTATTAGCTGGGGTGGGTAGGCAAGGTGCACGGGGGCAGGAGGGGCAGGCTTAGCTCGCTTCTCCTTAGGTGATCCACTTCAGGAGGGGCCCTGTGGCAGCCGGAGGAAGTCAGACCCGCTGCCGGAGGGGTGGCTCCGCAGAAGCACAGAGTTGGGTGTTTGCTCGGAGGGAGCAAGTTCCCTGGCAGGAACTGGTTCTCCTTCGGATTTTGGCTGGGGGATGGGCGGGGGAGATGGCGCTGGCGAGCGCCTTTGTTCCCCGCCAAGCTGAGCTCTGCCGTCCGGGGGCTCAGCAGCTCTCCCTCCCTTTGTCCTCCAGCCTTCCCGCTTTCTGAGCAGAGCTGTTAACTTATGACCTCCCAGAAGCTAAGTCGCGCTTGCTGTCGGAACACAGTCTGTCCGGCCCCTCCGCTTTTGCCAGCCAGACTCGGGGGCTCCGCTTGGCCGGCGAGCTGCCCCTCTGCCCTGGCTCCCTCCCGCCAGTCCGTGGAGTGCGCACAGCCTCGCCGCCCTTCCTACCCTCTTCCGTGGGCCTCTCGTCTGCGCTTGGCTCCGGAGACTCCGTTCTGCTAATTACTCTGGCGGTTTTCTGGGTTATTTAGGCAGGTGTAGGTGGAATCTAAGTGATTAGGACGCGCGGTGAGCCCAGCGTCCTCCTACGCCACCATCTTCCAAGACTCCCACTTCTGAAAAAGCTATTTATCTGTTTTATTACAATTTAATTCTCAGGCCCAACAAAAAACCCTAAGAGGGTAGAGGGAAAAGTTCACCTTCCCAATACTGATAAGTCATTCTTCTTCTCAGTGGATGATGCAAAGACTTATAAGACTGGACACATTTCATTAAGATTTTTATATGATATTTAGGTAGACAAGGCAAAATGAGGTATGGAACAAAGCATAATGCATATCAGTGAAGTACTAAATATAAAAGGCTATTGAATATAAGACCTATCAACTGTGGTGAGAAAGAAAGTATGATTTGTTTTTATACTTGAAAGCTTTATCATATTAGAATCACAGAAAACAGGGGTGCCTGAGTGCCTCAGTCAGTTAAGCATGTGACTTTTCATTTCAGCTCAGGTCACACTCTGACAGTTCATGAGTTCAAGCCCTACATTGGGCTCTGCACAGTGTCAGTGCAGAGCCTGCTTGAAATTCTCTCTCCCTCTCTCTCTCTGCCTCTACCCCATTCATACTCTCTCTCTCTCTCTCTCTCAAAATAAATAAACTTAAAGAATTACAGAAAACAGGAACAATGAGTTGTCCAGAAGAGGGGACCTGTGTAAGAAAATGCCACAAGCATGATTTGAAAATTCTTGTGAAGGAAGCAGTTCTTTACTCACCAGTAAGTACCACTGTTTGATTGTATCTCATTTTGAACAGCAGAATAAAGAAATCTATATTCAGGAGAAGGTGGTGGTTTTTAAGTAGGTGGTTTCATAGTTTGAGAAAAATGTGTTTGGGGCTTCCAGTTATGGAATGAATAAGTCACAGGAATAGAAGTCACAGCATAAGGAATATAGTCAATGTTATTGTAATAGCTATACTTATAGTGAACATAGAATAATGCATAAACTGAAACTAATGCAGTATTGTGTGTCAACTATACTCAAATTAAGAAAAAGGAAAGAAAATGTGTTTGGTAAAAGTGGGAAAGTTGGAGAGCTTTAGGAAGAGAGTCCATATGAGGAGACTTTATCAAATATTTTCTGTAACTGATGTTTATTATGTGGGCCAGGTATTGTGCTAAGCTATATTTGGTCACAGTTTGTCATTACCCACACCCTGTCGGGTTCATTTTAGTATTTAAATATTAATAGTAGAACACTGAGGCTCTGAGACAATCGTTAAGTTTTCAGTTCAAATAGTAAATAACAGACCTGGGATTCAGTTTCACATCTTTGGGACTCAAACACTAGTTAACTATTTCTATTAAGATATCTTAATAATGAACTATTTGATCTCCTTAAAGTATTTATCATTTAGTAGTTTATGCATTTCTTAATAGTTTGCAAGGATGTAGGAATATTAAAACAAGTATTTTAACATACTAATCATACTGTTAGTCTGATCTTAGCAAAGAATATCCCTAAATCCCTAAAACAGTTAGGTCACAGGAACCTTGTGAGTAACTGCACATTTAATGCATCTCATTTGTCTTAAATTGTGGTTAGTCAGCATCCTGACCTTCTATTCACGGGGTGGGTAATTGACTAAGTGAGTTGAAAAAACCATTTGTTTGACCTCTGTGGGAGGGAGTTCCCTCAGTCTTCTGGCAGCAGAAGGTACAAAGTTATGATTAAATAACCACAACCTCCAACAGCTCTGAACACATTCCTCTCACTTCACATGCTGCTGTTTTGTTCCAACGTCTGCTCCTGGCCAGGCACATTCTGTTCCCCCTTCCAGCCATAACTCAATCCTGTAACAGTCGCCATCACCCTCACAGCCTGATCTGGCTCAGAACCCAATATCTGCTTTCCTTCTGGCACAAAAACCTCTTTCTCATTCCAGCCTCATTCCTTTTCTATGCCTAGTCTTTGCTTTTATCTTGGTACCCTTCCAAATGTCCATTCCAATCCTTTTTCCTGTTCTGACTTAAATTGTCCTTATTTCTCTTTTGACTTCAAGGCCATGATGCTTTCTTCCTCTTTTTTCCTCTCAGTTTTTTCTCTTTTCTCAAATTATCTATTTTATGTTCATGTATATAATTTGCCTAGATCCAAATATTTAATGTTACTAAAGAATAGAACCTAGTGGAATACTTACTGATAAAATATTTGCAGGTCATGTAAGGGACCTACTTTTGGAGGGGGTGTTTCCATGTGATATATATCAGCAGATTACACCTCCTCAGTATAGAACCTAAAGAAGAAATGCAATGCATTCAATTGTATGAAAATTGCTGTGCAAGTTTAGTAGATGTGGGGCATCTTATAATGTAATCAATTATGTCTTGAATTAGGGTTTTCAAAATATATAGAGATTTAAGGTAACTAAAAAGTTTCACAATTACCTCCAATTCATATAGATTAATTAGAAGTATACATGAATTTAGTAAAAATGTTTTATGAAAGAGTGGATTAATGCTAGAATTACTGATCTGCAATTCCCAATTACAATTATATATTCTGGTACTAAATTTGAATTACATTATTGTACACACACACACACACACACACACACACAACCTAAAATCTAGCTGATAATTCTGATTCTTTTATTCCTATGACTCTTAATATCCAGGTCACATGGGACTTAGTCCTAACTGATTTAATAGGCCTCATTCTCAAATCTCGTTTGCATTTCCATGATAGGCTTCATTCCTAGGAAATTATATATATTATTCTTCTATTCCTGAAGTCTATTCCTTGAGAGGCACTGAGTGTCATTTTTTCCTCTGCTGTCAGAAGTGTAGGCTATTCTCTCGGTGTTTCATTTTTCAATCGTAAATGATTGAAAACTATATTTTTTCATATATATCACTTGTAAAACTTAACATATGAACATGTGTGAATATAGGTAGGCTCACATAGTCACATAGTGGGGGAAAGTACAATGAGAAAATGAAGAGTGGACATTAAGTGGAAAGAAGTAATGGAAATGGAGATTACAAGAGAACTAAAGTCTTTTTATGGTGTGGAAACATGGTGGCATATGATGATGATAGATTTCAAGATGGTGAATGAAAGAGGGTATGGAGACATGGGATGTGTTTTAGATGGAGGCACAATGAAAGAACAAATTTTAGGATAATGCTGCAATCTGAGTTTTCAATTACTTGTCTTCAACTCAGTTTTATTGTGTAATACCCTCCATTGTATTATACCTTCAAACTACCCATGTAATTAAACCTGTAATGTTTTTGTGGTTTAACTTCAGCCATCTTTGTGGTTCCATTACCCTTGATGTGCTTTACTCTAAGTCAAGCACTCTCTGAAAGCTCTTATCTTCGAAGGAGTAATTAAAGCAAAGTGGAAAATTGGGAAGCACTTATTATGTAAAATATAGAAATATTTTCTTGCTACAAATATTTTACTAGGTGGAAGATAAGCCCAAGTAATTAATAATCTGTCAAGAATTTAATGTGTTTTATTATTTTTGGATACCAGTGTGTAAAATATTTGTATCAAAATAGACTATATTTCTCAGATCAAAAGCTGTTATATTGGGTAGTGATAAAACATGTATCAACATAATATTTTTCTTAGTACATACATTTGCCTAACACATGACAATTGACAAAATAATAGATGAAGAGAATTGAAATATATACAAACTGACAAGTAAAATTGAGGACTGGATTCTTTGTAAAGTGAATAAATACTGTTGCTTCTCTTCTATATGCAATTTGATAATAAGCATACAATTAGCCATACACAGCAACTAAAGAGTTTATTACTCTCATTCCACAGTATGTAAACAAATTTTGTGTGCATTGGCTCTGCAAATACCAAATCTGACTGCTAAGCTATCTTATGGCAGATACTCTGCAATTTTTATAGACTGTTGTTTTCAAACATGATTACAATATGAGAACACTTCATTTTTGTCAATTTAATTCCTCCTGGTTAAGCCCAATTTATAGATTATATAAAATCAGAACTGGGGTGCCTGGGTGGCTCAGTTGGTTGAGTGTCCGACTTTGGCTCAGGTCATATCTTGTGGTTGACGAGTTTGAGCCCCGCATTGGGCTCTGTGCTGACAGCTCAGAGGCTGGAGCCTGCTTCAGATTCTGTGTCTCCCTCTCTCTTTGCCCCTTCCTCCCTTGTTCTCTATCTCTCTCACAAGAATAAATAATTAACATTAAAAAATCAGAACCACTTTGCTTGATCAATGGGATTAAGGAGAGGAGGAGAGTTTTAATGAGCATATTTTATTGCAAAAACACATTTCATTAAACACAACTCTAAAATTTTAGGTTGGTGGTACTTGGGTGGCTCAAGTCAGTTAAGCATCTGACTTTTGATTTCTGCCCAGGGTTGATTCCAGGGTCCTGGGATGAGCCTGCATCAGGCTCTGCATTGAGCATGAAGCCTGGTTAAGATTACCTCTCTTTCTCTCTCTCTCTCTCTCACTCTCTCTCTCTCTATCTCTCTCTCCCCCCACTACTCTCACCGCCCACCTTACATGCTATCTCTCTCAAATTAAAAAAAAAAATTCAGGTTGTACCTCAGACTTTTTATTTTCCTTCTTTTCTCTCCTTAAGAAGGGGTTAACTTGGGGCACCTGGGTAGCACAGGCAGTTGAGCATTCGACTCTTGGCTTTGGCTCAGGTCATGATCTCACAGTTATGGGTTGAAGCCCGACATCTGGCTCTACACTGACAGCACAAAGCCTGCTTGGGATTCTCTCTCTCCCTCTCTCTCTGCCCCTCTACTGCTTGATATCTCTCTCTCTCTCTCTCTCTCTCAAAATTAATATTTTTTTGAAAAAAGGGTTAACTTGTTCCCAGTCATCTAACAAGTCCCTCAATCATTTACCCAGTAAATATACATAAATAGAATGAGATGAAATAGATTGCAGAACCAGAACTCACATATGGTATCTCATTAGTAAACTATAGAAAAATAAGCAAATGGCCACCCCTTTGCCAATCTAGATTAAATAATATCTGCCTTTTCTTATAATGACTTAAGATTGTGTGAATATTTAGAAAAATTGTTGAGGGAGGGCTAACACTGACAAGCTAAATAATACTATTGAACTAAATACCTAACTTTTATTGTATTCTGTTTTGTTTTTTTTTTTTTTTTTTTTTTGAGAGAGAGAGAGAGAGAGAGAGAGAGAGAGAGAGAATCTTAAGCAGGCTCCACTCCCAGTACAGAGGCTGACATGGGGCTCAATATCATGGCTGTAAAATCATGACCTGAGCCAAAATCAAGAGTAGGACACTTACCCAACTGAGCTACACAGGTGCCCCAATACCTAACTTTTAAGTATAAAATGTAGAATTATAAATATTGTATGGCAAGTCAAGAGCCAAAATAAGGACACAGGATATTTGGACAGTCTTACTGCCTTTGATCAAAAATCAAAGAACATGCTAAGAACCATTACTATCTTGCCCTTATCAAGCAGCTGTACCTATGTACTTGCTAAGAATGGATGACTTATGACTGCTGACTATACACTTCAGTATTTTGTGCTCAGGAAGACAGATACAATTAAAGGCTTAATGTAAATGAAGACCCACATGAATGGTACAAATGAAGGAAATATTTTCCTAGTCCCATTTAGTTAGAGAGAAGAGATGTATTTAAACTTAAATACAGGGGCGCCTGGGTGGCGCAGTCGGTTAAGCGTCCGACTTCAGCCAGGTCACGATCTCGCGGTCCGTGAGTTCGAGCCCCGCGTCGGGCTCTGGGCTGATGGCTCGGAGCCTGGAGCCTGTTTCCGATTCTGTATCTCCCTCTCTCTCTGCCCCTCCCCCGTTCATGCTCTGTCTCTCTCTGTCCCAAAAATAAATAAAAACGTTGAAAAAAAAAATTAAAATAAATAAATAAATAAACTTAAATACAGTATATTTAAGGGGCACCTGGGTGGCTCAGTCAGTTAAGCATCCGACTTCAGCTTAGGTCTTGATTTCGCAGTTCATGGGTTCAAGCCCTGCATCGAGTTCTGTGCTGACAGCTCAGAGCCTGGAGCCTGCTTTGGAGTCTGTGTCTCCCTCTCTCTCTGCCCCTCCCCTGCTCACACACTCTCTCTCACAGGAAATGAATAAACACAGTATTTAAGACAAATTAAAAGGTACATGATTGATAGTAAATTGATTAGAATTTTGAAGATCAAATATTATTCCAGACAGAAAATTTGAATAAACTTACAGTTTATTCTAAATAGTATATAATAACATAGCCATTAATGGCTTTGGATGCCCCTGAGACATAACTAGTTATTGAAATTAATTCAGGAATGAAAACACATTGTATCTCCTATTATAACCTATGGAGTTTCCATGAGAGACAAGCTCAAGAGCTGAATGGATTGGCACTTGTTGAAATTTCCTCATTCTTCTCATATTTTATTGAAATACATATATAATAAATCTAATTTCCTATTTTTTTCCAGGATAACTCAATATTCTTTCAAGACATAAAGTCCCTCCCTCTATACTCTTCTTGTTTTTCTTATATAACTGCCCAATAATATACACTATTCTCTTTGCTTAAGAATCCCTTAAGCATCCCTTAAGGTTCTAAACAACTAATAGAGCTACTTATGTCTTATACCTTAAAGAAATATGTATATCCATTATTTCTCTAGGACTTAATATCTTCTTTTATAACATACCATTCCTCAAATATTGTTATTAATCAGTATGGCAATATTCTTTTAAACTTAGAATATATTATTAAAGGATTGATATCCCAAATTCTTAATTATTTTCTATTCCCTTCTTAATTCCTGTGTTCAGTCATTTTAATGTATTCTCCATATTTCTTGCGCTCCTTCATTTCTTCTGTATATTTCTTTGAACTATTATCTCACCTATATTTATATTACAGGTGTATACACACACACACACACACACACACACACACACACACACACGTCATTTAAAACATATTCTCCAGTACACAAATTCTGTAAGTGGCTGTTCTCATTTGTTTTATACACAACACTAAGCTTATATTTTAATTATATTGACATTTCTTCTAGTTCCTATTTCTAACTGGATCTTTCTTAAATATTTCTAGACTACTTTGATAGTACTTTGTTTATTTGACATTCTACCTCTTTAATCATGGTAAACATGCTTGCATTCCTTTTTGCTGTATTTTTAATAATTAATTTTCTACCTACCCTGTTTCTAATCTACCGTTGATACTAATTTTTTCTGTTTGCTCTCATGATAAATTATTTCCTTTTGTGCATTGTAATTTAGAATCAGCAGTTCATATTCAGTGGAGCTTTGTCTGTGGGAATCATTGTTGCCTGAGTTGGGGATGTATGCCATCAAAGAGATTTTACTTTCAAATTTTGTGGGAACATTTAAGTGTTATGAGCAAAGATTGACATTAATGTGTATTTTGTTGCATGTGGTTATTTGAATCATATTTCTTTTAAAATTCAAACCTAAAAACCACCTAAAGTCAAAGTAGAGCATACCAATTCTCATGTAGAGTTGTTATTTAACTCAAGTAAGCTTTCCTGTTTCCCTGATTGAAAGTAAGTGGATTTTTGTGATTCTCACTTTCATTAATGACATAGTTTTGTATCCCTCTACATATACTTAAGGAACAGGGTCATGATTACACATATTGTCAAGGATAAAAATACTGTATATGTTTCTGGTCTGCAATTATCTTTTTAATTTTGGATCATGGGAATTTCTCTGAAATTCTTACAATTTCAGCTTTGTACTAAAGTATGTGTGTATATATATATATATATATATATATATATATATATGAAATTTACTGTCAAATTGGTTTCCATGCAACACCCAGTGCTGCACTGGGTGGCACTTGGTGAAATTTCCTCATTCTTCTCATATTTTATTGAAATACATATATAATAAATCTAATTTCCTATTTTTTTCCAGGATAACTCAATATTCTTTCAAGACATAAAGTCCCTCCCTCTATACTCTTCTTGTTTTTCTTATATAACTGCCCAATAATATACACCATTCTCTTTGCTTAAGAATCCCTTAAGCATCCCTTAAGGTTCTAAACAACTAATAGAGCTACTTATGTCTTATACCTTAAAGAAATATGTATATCCATTATTTCTCTAGGACTTAATATCTTTGTACTAAAGTATAAAGCTTTGTACTAAAGTGTGTGTGTATATATATATATATATATATATATGTATATATGTGTGTGTGTGTGTGTGTATATATATATATATATATATATATATATATATGAAATTTATTGTCAAATTGGTTTCCATGCAACACCCAGTGCTCCTCCCAACAGATGCCCTCCTTAATACCCATCACCCTTCCTACCCTTCCTCCCACTCCCCATCAACCCTCAGTTTATTCTCAGATTTTGAGTCTCTTATGGTTTGGTTCTCTCCCTCTCTAACTTTTTTTTTCCCTTCCCCTCCCCAATGGTCTTCTGTTAAGTTTCTCAGGATCCACATAAGAGTGAAAACATATGGTATCTGTCTTTCTCTTTATGACTTATTTCACTTAGCATAACACTTTCCAGTTCCATCCATGATGCTACAAAAGGCCAGATTTCATTCTTTCTCATTGCCAAGTAGTATTCCATTGTGTATATAAACCACAATTTCTTTATCCATTCGTCAGTTGATGGACATTTAGGCTCTTTCCACAATTTGGCTATTGTTGAAAATGTTGCTATAAACATTGGGGTACAAGTGCCCCTATGCATCAGTACTCCTGTATCCCTTGGGTAAATTCCTAGCAGTGCTATTGCTGGGTCATAGGGTAGGTCTATTTTTAATTTTTTGAGGAACCTCTGCACTGTTTTCCAGAATGGCTGCACCAGTTTGCATTCCCACTAACAGTGAAAGAGGACTCCCATTTCTCCACATCCTCTCCAGCATCTATAGTCCCCTGATTTGTTCATTTTAGCCACTCTGACTGGCCTGAGGTGGTATCTGAGTGTGGTTTTGATTTGTATTTCCCTGATGAGGAGTGACGTTGAGCGTCTTTTCATGTGCCTGTTGGCCGTCTGGATGTCTTCTTTAGAGAAGTGTCTATTCATGTTTTCTGCCCATTTCTTTACTGGGTTATTTGTTTTTTGGTTGTGGAGTTTGATGAGTTCTTTATAGATTGTGGATACTAGACCTTTGTCCAGTATGTCATTTGCAAGTATCTTTCCCATTCCATTGGTTGCCTTTTAGTTTTGTTGATTGTTTCCTTTGCAGTACAGAAGCTTTTTATCTTCATGAGGTCCCAAGAGTTCATTTTGCTTTTAATTTCCTTGCCTTTGGGGATGTGTCAAGTAAGAAATTTCTGTGGCTGGGGTCAGAGAGGTTTTTTTCCTGCTTTCTCCTCTAGGGTTTTGATGGTTTCCTGTCCCACATTTGGGTTCTTTATTCATTTTGAGTTTATTTTTGTGAATGGTGTAAGAAACTGGTCTAGTTTCATTCTTCACGTTGCTGTCCAGTTTTCCCAGCACCACTTGCTGAAGAGACTGTCTTTATTCCATTGTATATTCTTTCCTGCTTTGTCGAAGATTAGTTGGCCATACGTTTGTGGGTCTAGTTCTGGGGTTTCTATTCTATTCCATTGGTCTATGTGTCTGTTTTTGTGCCAATACCATGTTGTCTTGATGATGACAGCTTTGTAGTAGAGGTTAAAGTCTGGGATTGTGATGCTTCCCACTTTGGTCTTCTTCTTCAATATTACTTTGGCTACTCAGAGTCTTTTGTGGTTCCATACAAATTTTAGGATTGCTTGTTCTAGCTTCAAGAAGAATGCTGGTGCAATTTTGATTGGGATTGCATTGAATGTGTAATAGCTTTGGGTAGTATTGACATTTTAACAATATTTATTTTTCCAATCCATGAGCGCGGAATGTTTTTCCATTTCTCTGTATCTTCTTCAATTTCCTTCATACGCTTTCTATAGTTTTCAGCATACAGATCTTTTACATCTTTGGTTAGGTTTCTTCCTAGGTATTTTATGCTTCTTGGTGCAGTTGTGAATGGGATCAGTTTCTTTATTTGTCTTTCTGTTGCTTCATTATTAGTGTATAAGAATGCAACTGATTTCTGTACATTAATTTTGTTACCTGTGACTTTGCTGAATTCATGTATCAGTTCTAGCAGACTTTTGGTGGAGTCTGTTGGTGTTTCCATGTATAATATTATGTCATCTGCAAAAAGTGAAAGCTTGACTTCATCTTTGCCAATTTTGATGCCTTTTGTACTAAAGTATATTTATCATCACAATGTATTCTTTTTGTGGGAGACTTCTCAGAAAAGTTAGTCTATGAAATTGTTAACAAGAGAGTAGCTTAACTTCATTAACCTAGGTGACTATTCAATCATTCACAAACATGCATTCATTTCTTTGGTAAATAGCACTGTGAACAATTCTGGAAATATGAATAGTGGTTAAATGATGGGTAACTAAATGAATTTAACATATACTGACAGAATATCTGATACAATGGTTGACATAATTATCTTTTCTGTGTGTGTGTGTATGTGTGTGTGTATACTTAGATTCATATAAATGCATATGAATATATCTTAAATATGTATGATTTTTATATATTTGAATTTTGTTTCATATACATAAACACACACAAACACACAAAGGGAAAATATATTAGTAACTGGATGGTATTTTCTGTGACTGAGATTTAATTGCAATGGAACCCACTATACATTGTCAGTTTTTTCAGTTATGTGTTTTCTTTTTTTAATTTTTAAGTTTATGTATTTATTTTGAGAGAGAGAGAGAGAGGATGAGCAAGGGAGGGCAGAGAGAGAAGGAGAGGGAGAGGGAGAGGGAGAATCTCAAACAGGCTCCACACTGTCAGCACAGGGCTTGAACTCACGAACCCTGAGATCACAACCTGAGCCAAAACCAAGAGCTGGACACTCAACCAACTGAACTAACCAGGTGCTCCAGTTATTATTGCATTTTTAAAATTACTACTATTGTTTAACATTAATTTTGTTTTACATCACCAAAATATCATTATACTTACTTTAAGTAGGCATGAAATTCAGACTAAATAAGTTTTGAGAGTAGAAAGTGTGTATATTATGAGTAATAGTGACAAAAATCCATGCTTATTTTAACTATAATTATATTAAAGACATTACTATGATAATGTCAGCTTCTAATGAAGGAAAAATCTTACAATACTCAGGAAATATATTACTTTAGCTTCTGATCATTTGGTAACCAGATTTGTTTATCATAGTAAAACTGTCCAGCATCAAAAATCACCCCTGGGTGAAGGATTAGCTAAAGTTAGTCAGTGCACCAGAGTGGCCTGGCTGTGGATTTCAGCCCACTGGTAGGCAGATGATCATTTCTTTCGCATCCTAAGGAGTAAATGCTGCTGTGCTGTCAAGAACCTGCAGTTCATTCTGATTTCCCATTACCATATCAGAACATATTCTACCAATTTAGTTCTTTTGCTCATGGGCTGGATTGTACTTCTAACTGGGAGATTTAAAAATGAATTTTACTTACTCCATAAGATGAATAGCTTTAAAAAGTGACATATTAGTAAGAAAAATCTGGCCTGACTATTGTTAACTTGTTCGCTATTTTCACAAATTGTGCAAATATGCTTATAATATATACTTCTGTGTACTTTCTTTGTAATATATTCAATAAATAGAAGGAACATAGTTTGATATAGAAAATACAAGAGTTGTTAAATTCAAGAGAAAGAGACAGAAGGACACTTACTCAAAGACTGTTGAAAAGAGGAGATGAATATGGGCATCAAAATAACTCTCTGGAAAAATAACAATAGAAAAGACAATCTACACAGAGTGATGATAATCTTTAACAATTTTTTTTTCGTTCAACCTGATCAAATAACTTGAGAGTTTCAAGCATTTTGAACCACTGCACCAATGAATAAAACATCATTTTGTGTGGGAATGGTAAATCCCAGAGACTTGGAAGGAACTTAGCATAAACTTTAGGAATGTGTGGCATTGAAGATTTCCCATGAAGAAATTATAAAAGATTATCAGGTAATGATGGATACTCATAGCTCTAGAAGTATTGCATTAGTAAGTAAGTTTTCCAGTTTTAGATAGATAAATGATAGAAACAGACAAATAGACAAACAGTTTCTGGTAAAACAAAGGGAATAAAATAAAAACTTCTGTTCCAGAAATGAGATAATCCTATCAGAATTATAAAAAGCAAATTGTTAACATAATTGTGTATCAAAAATCAAATTACATGAGTAAATTAATCTAAGTATGAAATGGCATGGGTGATATCTTATTGTTGATATAAGAACTGTTAGAGGTATAATAATCTTTTGCTATATTATTCAGTTCTCCCATTTCACACAAATATAAACTGAATTACATAAAATTATATAGTATACTTGAAAAATAACCCAAAACAAAACATAGAATGTTTTATTCATATTCACTATGTACTATTACTTACTGACTTGTGGGGCCTTCTTCTGTGTTTACCTATGAGATCCGAATATTTCTATGACTCTTAATCTTCCTGTGCATCCATGAGCCCTTGGAAGAACTTTATCTGAAGCAAGTTTTAAAGGATAAAACATAAAGCCTTTCTTAAAAAAATTAATGTTTATTTGCTTTTGAGAGAGAGACAGAGACACAGTGTGAGCAGGGGAGGGGCAGAGAGAGGAAGACACAGAATCTGAAGCAGGCTCCAGGGTCTGAGCTGTCCGCATAGTGCATGTCGTGGGGGCTTGAACTCATAAACACAAGATCATGGCCTGAGTTGACATCAAACACCTGACTGAGCCACTCAGGCACCCAAACCCCTTAACTCACTCTAAATGGTAATAACTTGCAAGCACTGTTTCAGAAATCACATATATATATATATATATATATATATATATATATATAATAATTTAAAATGATAAGCAAAATAGACAAACCTTTTGCTAGACTCACCAAGAAAACGAAAGACAAAAATTAATGAAATTATAAATAAAACAGGAGACATTACAACTGATACCACACAAGTGCAAAGGATCATGAGACTGCTATGAACAATTATATGCCAACAAACTGGACAACGTAGAAGAAATGGATAAACTCCTAGAATAATACAAACTACCAAGAATGAGTCATGAAAATTAGAAAATCTGAACAGACTGATTACTAGTAAGGAGATTGAATCAATAATCAAAACCTCCCAACAAATAAAAGTCTAGGATGAGATGGCTTACCTGGTGAATTCTACCAAACACTTAAAGAAGAATTAATACCAATCCTTCTTAAACTCTTCTGAAAAAAGAAAAAAAAGGGGGACCACTTCCAAACTCATTTTGCAAAGCCAGCATTACCCTTATACTAAAACTAGGCGAGGACACTACAAGAAAAGGAAATTACAGGCCAGTGTCCTTGAAGGATACAAATGCAAAGCACTCAACAAAATATTAGCAAACCAGTATAAACAATAAATTAAAGGATCATACACCATGATCAAATGAGATTTATTCCAAAGATTCAAGAATTGTACAATATCTGCAAATCAGTATATGTGATACACTGCTTTAAAATAATGAAGGATAACAAGTATATAATCATCTCAATTGATGCAGAAGAGCATTTGACAATATTCAACATCCACTCATGATGAAAACTCTCAACAAACTACGTATAGAGAGAACAGACCTCAACACAATAAAGGGCATATAGGACAAGCTCTCAGTTAATATCATACTCAGTGGTAAAGAGCTGAGAACTTTTCCTCTAAGATCAGGAAGTAGACAAGGAATCCCCTTCTTGCCACTTTTATTTAACATAGTACTGGGGGTCCTAACCATATAAATGAGGTAAGAAAATAAAAAAATGGATAAACTCCTAGAATCATACAAACTACCAAGAATGAGTCATGAAAATTAGAAAATGTGAACAGACTGATTACTAGTAAGGAGATTGAATCAGTAATCAATTCAATCTCCCAACAAATAAAAGTCCAGGACGAGATGGAAAATATTTCCAGATTGGAAAATAAGAAATAAAACTATCTCCTTGCAGATTACATGTTATTATATATAGAAATCCCTCAAAATTCCACCAAAAAACTGTTTGAACTAGAAAACAAATTCAGTGGAAGTGAAGGATACACAATCAATATGCAAAAATTAGTTATGTATATATACACTAACAACAAACTATCAGAAAGACAAATTAAAAAAAAAACACTCCTGTTTACAAATGCATCAAAAAGAATAAAATCTAAAAAAAATCTAAAAAAAAAAAAAAGAAGAATAAAATCTTAGGAACAAATTTAACCAAGGAAATCGAAGACCTGTACCCTGAGAACTATACAGTACACTGATGAAATAAGTTGAAGAAAACACAAATAAATGGAAAGAGATTCAGTGCTCGTGGATTACAAGAATTAATACTGTTAAAATGTCCATATAACACAAAGCCATCTACAGATTCAGTGTAATCCTTGTCAAAATCCTGATGGCATTTTTCAAAGAAATGGAAAACAATTCTGTATGGAACCACAAAAGACTCCAAATAGCCAAAACAGTCCTGAGAAAGAGGAACAAAGCTAGAGGCATCACACTCCCAAATTCCAAAATATATTACAAAGCTATGGTAATTTTAAAAGCATGGTATTGCATAACAACAGACATACAGACCAATGAACAGAATAGAAAGCTCAGAAATAAACCCAGTCATACATGTCAGTTTCCCACAAAGGAGCCAGGAATATGCAACAGGAAAATAAATATTGTTGGGAAAATTGGACCACTGCAAGTACAAGGATGGACCTCTGGCTTACTCCATACACAGAAACCAATTCAAAATAAAGACTGAAATTTAAGACCTGAAACTGTAAAACTCCTAGAAGAAAACAGGTGTTAAGCTCCTTGGCACAGATCTTGGCAGTGATTTTTTGTTTGTTTGAACCCAAAAGGTGACAAAAACAAAAATAAATAAATGAGACTACATCAAAGTAAAAATTTGTTTGGCAAAGGACATCATCGATAAAATGAAAAGGCAGCCCATAAAATGGGAGGAAGTATTTGCAAATGATATATCTGATAAGGGGTTAATATCCAAAATATATACAGAACTCACACAAATCAATATAAAAAAACCCTCCAAATAATCCATCTAAAAAGTGGGCAGAGAGACTGGATAGATATTTTACCAAAGAAGACATACAAATGGCTTGAAGACATGAAAAGGTGCTCAGCATCATTATCATCAGGGAAATACAAGTGGCTGTAATCAAAGAGACAAGAAATAACAGATGTTTTCAAGGATATGGAAAAAAGTGAACCCTTGTGCACTGTTGGTGGTAATGTAAATTGGTGCAGTCATTCTGGAAAACAGTACACAGGTCCCTCAAAAAATTAAAAATAGGAATACTGTGTGATCCTCTAAGTCCGTGTCAGGGTGTACACCTAAAGGAAACAAAATCAGTATGTCCAAGAAACATCTTCACTCTATGTTCACTGTTTACAATAGCTAAGTCATGGAAACACCCTGTGTGTCTATCAGTGGATGAATGCATAAAGAAGATATGGCAGTATACACAGTTTTTTATTCAGTCATAACAAAATAAGAAAAACCTAACATTTGCGACAACATGGATGGACCTTGAGGTCATTATGCTAACTGAAATCAGCCAGACAGAAAAAGACAAATACTGCATGGTCACGTATATATGGAATTTAAAGAAAATGTCAAACTCGTCGAAACAGAAAAGTCATAGTGAGGAGCTGGAGGTGAGAGAAAGGGAAAGGTTGGTAAAAAGGTACTTTCAGCTTTCAGATGAATAAGGGGCAGTGATAGTAGTCCCAAGGCAGGTGGAAACTCAAAACAGAACCCCGGATGAAAGTCAGTTAAAAAAGCACACTGGGAGAGGGAAAGGCTGAGCATGTTCAGGTCTGCCCAGAATCTGCACTAACCCAAATCCTTAGTCGCAGCACAGAGCCCTCTTCACTGTGGGTCACTTCCTCCTAGTGTGCTTTGGGCGCCAAACCTAGCCCTACTGGGGTAAAGTACCATCAACCCCCAGTCAGGGGTAAGAAAACTGGGTGGCCCTCAGGCATAAAACCTCTGCTCTGAAGAACAGGCTTATAGAGCCTTTACTTCCATAGTTGGAGTGAAGAACCACCTAGGGTGGTTTTAAGCTGGGTCCCTAGAGTAGATCCCCACCCAGACCCTTGGTCCTCCAGTCTCTGCCTCACCCTCAAGCCTACCAAGCCTACCAGAGCTGGCCCCTCTACCTGCAGGCTATGCCTGGGCCCTTCCTCATCCCTCCCTCTTCAGGACAGGGACCTGTCCCCTCTCTTTGTTGGACTAGCCCCACTTCACCCTCTCTGGCTTAGATGTCCAAGGACCAGCCTTACAGGAGAATTTAATCATTTATATAAGTGTTCCTCCCTCCAGGAAATGGAGCTAAAATTCTGTCCCACCCACTCTTTCCTTGGTTATGAGGTGAGCTTATGACTTGGTTATGACTTGTTTCCAAAGAGTATAATGTGGGAAGGTGGGGAGGAAGTAACTTTACAGTTTGTTGACCTCAATGTGCCGTGGACCTGGGGTGGCAAAGGAACTGAGAAAAAGAGATGACAGTATAGTGAGGCACAGGGGACCCTGAGCTAATAGCCCGAGGTACCAAGGTTTATTGTACATCTTCTTATATACATTTTTAGGAAAAACAGATCAGCAATGATTAACAACAAAAGTTTAACAAAGCATGTCAGCAGTGTATATCTGATTTAACTATTGTACCTATGTTGTGTACAAGAGCAGTCTTGCAGATACATATGTTCCGGTAAGAATCTTTACAATAGAAGCAAAGACAAAGAAGGTATTCACTGTGCTATATACAGCCGGCTTCCTTTAAGCAAAATATCCCTATCTGCATACTAAAGAACAGACCACAGTTCCCAAGGGCAATTCACTCAAGTCCTTTCAGGTTATTTTTAAGCTTAGGATCTCTATCTCGAATTTTCTCAGAGCTCTTGGAACCTGAAGAAAATGCACCTATGGTCATTGTGGTGTTCTGTTTCCCACAAGAGTTACTTTATAAAATCCTGTAATAGTAAAAAAGGAATATTAGAGAAAAAAAAAACTAGAGAAATTCGAATAAAGTATGGTGCTTTGATAATATTATTGTTCCATTGTTGATTTCTTACTTGTAGCAAATGTACAATAGTAGTAAGTTGTTAATAAGGGGAATTTGATGACTGGTATGTAGGAATTCTCTGTACTACATTTGCAACTTTTCAGTAAATCTAAGACTTTTCAAAAAATAAAAGTTTATTGAAAAGAAAAGGGAGACAGGAAATAGATGGTTATAGATTTGGACTCATGTTTCAGTGACGTCATCAAAATCAAGTCTCTCTCTGACTTTCCACAGTACTATGTTTTTTAATGGGGGTTGGCTTTTCATCTTTTAATTTGTTTCCTCATGGTCTCAAAATATTTGTAGCTCCAGCATTACGTTCTCAGAGAACTGCATTCAAAACAAGGAGAAAAAGGGCAGATGAAATGGGTGTTTAACATTTATGAGATAGGAAAATAATATATACTGCCACTTTCTAGGTGGTGTTAAAAATGATTAAAGAAAGCAATTTAGGTGATACAAACTTTATTTAACACTTAATAAAGTGTGTAGCCTCAATTGGGAGAACTGCAAAATGGGATAGGAGTTAAGAAGCTTTTGAGAGGGTAAATAATAAAGAACAAGGAAGAGAAAAATGTAAAATATCTGATAGACTGGGGTCACATAGTTAACGTTGTTTGGGGTGAGAAAAAAAAGAAGGAAATAAGTAGAGAGCTTAGAGTTGGCTTGGTATTTGGAAACTGGCTTCAAATATATTGCATTTCTGGTCAAGTGGAATATTTGCAGGGATAAGAAAGTTATCTAAGTTTTAGTTTGCTGATGTGGCATCCCAGGTAGGAGTAGCTCCTTCTTGGGCCTAGAAAGTTATTCCAATAGTGGGACTTGACAAAGATTTTCACCTTGACCAAATTGTATTCAGACTTTCCTGATCCTTCTTCTAGTATGGGCCTCAACCTTGGCCTATAAAACTCACAGACTTAACATAAATGATTTCATCCATACCCCTCCCAAGTTAAAAGATGTTAACATAGTTTCTTTTTTTTAAGTTTATTTATTTTGAGAGACAGCACACACGTGTGTGCGCGCATGCACTAGTGGGGGGAAGGCAATGAGAGAGAAGGAGAGAGAGAGAGAGAGAGAGAGAGAGAGAGAATCCCAAGCAGGCTCCACGTTGACAGTGCAGAGCTGGATGAGGGTCTCAAACTCACAAACTGTGAGATCATGACCTGAGCCAAAATCTAGAGTTGAGTACTTAACTGAGCCACCTAGGTGCCCCTCTAACATAGTTTCTAGTAGCTCAAGGCAGCATCCCTAGAATGACCATAGCCTCCCTTACTTTCTTAAGGCTGCCAAAAGAATCTATTTGTCCTAGCTGATGTCTGAGGATGGACCTTTACCACCCTTTCTTGAACATTTACCAGAAAGGATTCCTTTCTCTGTCAATTTGAGATTTATATGTATCTTTGCAACTCGGGTGTGTCTTTCTCAAGGAACTGAGCCATAACTTTGAAATGTCATCATCAGAAATGATAGGGCCTCTGTCTCCCAGGCTCTGTGTAGCCCACACAGCTGGGCTAATTAGCATTTACACTTACACACCCTTTGTAATTTTTCACTTTCCTGACTCAAGTCCCTCTTCCCCCCTCAGTACTCATTTATTCTCCCTTTAAAACACCCAGTCACATCTGTACCAACAGGGGTTGAGTTCAGTTCAAGCTAGACCCACTTCCCTGTTGCAATATCTTACTGATGAAGATCTGTCCTTACACTAACTCATACCTGGATTTATTTCTCTTTGACAGAATTAAATCAGTTGCATCATGTCACATATCTACTAAGCAGCTCAACCACAATTTGATTCCAGAACTCGATGTCCGTGCTCTATCCTTTTAGGAAAGCCTATTGAACATCCTAAACAAGCATAAACTATAAGAAGAAAAGCCAGAGTCAAGTGGAGTTATGTGGGGATACATAATCATGGGAGCAGGGGAAGACCTTAAAGCTTAAGAACTTATGATTTAGCAATACTGTTTTCCAATATCTTTTACTTTAATAGATATCATGAATCTGTATTCTTTAAGACAAAAGTTAACTGCTTTGAACCAAAACAAACAAAACATTTATAAGGTCTGAGGATCTAATATATAGCATAGTGACTGTAGTTGAAAACACTGTACTGTGTAATTGAAATTTGCCAAGAGAGTAGGACTTAAATGTTTTCATCTACACACACATACACACACACACACACACACACACACACACACACACATGCATACACGGGAGGTGGTGGATGGATGTGTTAATTAATTAGAAGGGAAGAATCCTTTCACAGAGTATACAAATATCATTGTGAAGTTCGCTTTAAATATCTTAAAATGTTGTTTGTAATTATACCTCAGTAGAGCTGAAAAAATATTACATGTCAACCAATATTAAGCTTCTGCAAATCTGGTTGCCTATCCCAATTACCAGCCATCATAAGATGAATATTAAGCAGGTAGAATGTGCAGTGAAGTCTACAAACTAAAGAGAGGCAGAACAATTATGTCTGTACCATGAAGGAGTTTTAGTCCATTAATAGAGCTAAAATTCATTCCAATTAAGTTAGTAGAGAAGACATTTTTTTAATATGGAATTTATGTTTAAATTGAATACTGGAAAAATACTGAGTGGATGTTAGGGTAATCTAAGGAATAAACTATTAGTGACTCCTCTGTGACATAAATTTCCGGGACATATTAAAGAAGGGAGGAATCTAAATAATTAGGTGGAGGAAGAAAAATGTTCAGTTAGTGGGATTGCTATACATTAAGGCTTGAAATGAAAGATATAACAGCTTCATACAATGGTTAGAAAGAAAGTGACCTCCTAATTTGACTTTGAAGGAGAAAATAGCATTCACAGTTTTTGACCTTTTAAAATAAATCTTGTAAGTTTCTGTTCCTATTTGTCATAAATCCTGGTTATTCTATACAAATACAAACATAAATTGTGACTATTAGCAAGTATTTATCCTTATCTGGCTTTGAGCTTTCTAAGCACTAGAATCTTGACTTTAATCCTCAGATATTATCTAATCTGTCCATTAACTCTAAGAATTTTGTAATTTTTTTTAACTGGGAAGTCTATAAAATCAAAAGATTTGGTTGAGGATTGTTGTTTTGTATTGATTTATTAGTAGTAAGTTTTAAATGTCTCTGCCCTACATGGTTTTCATTCATTTTATGTGAAATAATTTATTTAGAAATTGTTATTTATCAAAACCTGTTGTGGGCATTTCATGATCCGTTAGATAACAAAATAGAAGAAAGCTCCTTTACTTTGTTGAGCTTATGTCCCAGGGGTAAGAGACAACTCAAAAACTTTATACATAATAATAGTAAATGGTGGTGATAAATGCTATGTAAAAAACAAAAAATGAAAAAAAGTGGAACATCAATAGGGTGTCCCTGGGCTTTCATTTATAACCAGGGTATTTGGGGTCAGCCCTGTTTCTGCAGCCTCCGCAGGGATGTTTGATTTGCTCGAACAGTCTTGAAAGTAAGTTATATTTACATTTCTTGCTCCAGAATGTTTTATTTCTCTCCAGTTTACTTTATAAAATATTGGCTTCTTGCTTAAATAGATCTGAAGATAGTGTGTGATACTAAAGTTATTTAACGAATTGTTCTTTTCACTGTACTCAGTAAAAAGTTTGTTTATAAATTACCTAATTTTTCCGAAGGATATATTTTTAAAACTCTGATTATCCATTTATTCTTAACTTTCTGTGGTGTGTATTTTTTCTAATGTTTGGACAACAAAACATTTCTATATCTTTAATTCCATAATTTGTTTTATTCATTATTTGAACTTATTCATCAGTGACATGCTCATTTTCATGGAAAAGCATCGTACGGTTCACTATATTGGGCCCACACAAACCTTAGTGTCTTAAGGACCACAGTGACTCCTTTTATACCATCTAGTATTCACAGTGCTTTTTGTCTATGTTTTTGTTGTATTTTTGGTTTTTTAACATGGGACCTGGGCTATCTGTGGTCTGAGAATTTCCTCAGATTATGTTTCCATGCTATTGGAGAGTGAGCCCATTGGTTTTTATTATTATTATTATTATTATTATTATTTGTTTTGTTTTTCTTGTCATTGATTTTGTTGATTTGTTTTTGTTCTTTAAATAAGTTTTCCATCAGGGTCAATACATCAGGTTGTTTGCCCTGAGTGTTGGAAAAGACTATTACCAATACTGATATCACCACTTTAAATAAATATAACATAAATTGAAGATGTTTTAGGAAAATGATTCTTGTCACTAATTATAGTCTATACATCCCAAATTCATTATTACAGCTTGATCTTCCTTGATTAAAAGCTTTAGGGCAAGTACTATGTCTTAGTCTAATTGTGGATTTGCTTAGTTTAAAAATTGTTAGAAAAAACTAGACTTATTTTAGTTTTCTCTCATGGCTGGGATAAAATATCACAAACTTAGTGGCTTTAGACATTGTAAATTTATTATCTTACCATTCTTCAAGCTTTTGACAATTAAATGCATGTTTTACTGGGCTAAAATCAAGGTGTTAGCCAGGGTGCACGCCATTTGGATGTTCTAGGGGAGAATCCATCTCCTTTCACATTCTGCTTTCTTCCATGGATAACCTGAAGTTCCTTTGTTACCTGCCTTCTCCTCCATAGCCAAAGCCATCAGTGGAGCGTCCTCTCTCCTCATGGACCTTTGCTCCCCTTCTCTCTCTCTTACTTCAACCTTCTAGCTCCATTTCACTAGGCCCCTTGTAATTACACTGGACAATCCGAATAATCCAAGATACCCTATTTTTTTTTTAATTTTTTTTTTAACGTTTATTTATTTTTGAGACAGAGAGAGACAGAGCATGAACAGGGGAGGGGCAGAGAGAGAAGGAGACACAGAATCTGAAACAGGCTCCAGGCTCTGAGCTGTCAGCACAGAGCCCGACGCGGGGCTCGAACTCACGGATCGCGAGATCATGACCTGAGCCGAAGTTGGCCGCTTAACTGACTGAGCCACCCAGGCGCCCCCAAGATACCCTATTTTAATGTCAGTTTATTAGCAACCTTAATTTCCTCTAAGAAGAATCTCTTTTAGCATCTAGAGGCTGCCTGCATTTGGTGTGTGGCCCCTTTTCTCTGTAAAAGTCAGCAATGGGTCAATTTCTCATATCTCCTCCCTCTTCCTCAGCTTCTATCATCACATCTCTTTCTCTGATTCTCTCCTTCCATCCTCCACTTTTACTTTTATGAACCTTTGTGGTTGTATCGAGCCCACCTGGAATATCCAGGATAATCTCCCCATTTTAAAGTCAGCTGATTAGCAGTGTTGACCATGTGCAACTGTAATTCCTCTTTGCTGTTATATCTCATATATTCACAGGTTCTAAGGATTAGCATATGAACATTTGGGTTTTGTTTGTTTGTTTGGTGGGGGGCGTTATTCTGCCTACCAAATTGTTGTTACCAACACCTGAGACTATAAATAGTTGTTTGGCACAGTAGTTTTCAGAATTAAAAAGACAAAATGATCTTTTTTTCCCCGTATGATTTTCTTCCTGATGCATGCTTTCTCTATAGTTTTCTTGACCTGGGTTATCCTGAGGTAAACTGTTTGCAAATATGCTTATACATCATGTTAAGACTATTTTGATAAAATTTAAATTCATGTACTAAATTTTATAAAATCTTTCTCCTATCTTTTTAAAAAATTTTTATTTAATGTTTATTTATTTTGAGGGAGAGAGAGACAGAGTATGAGCAGGGGAGAGGCAGAGAGAGGGAGACACAGAATCCAAAGCAGGCTCCAGGCTCCAAACTGGAGAGTGAACCCCAAAGTCAGGCTCGAACTCACGAACCGCGAGATCATGACCTGAGCCAAAGTTGAACGCTTAACCGACTGAGCCACCCAGGCTCCCCTCTCCTATCTTGATTCTTATTTTGTGTCTCCCTGCTTTATTCTCTCCAGCACCATTTGTTGTTCTTGTCAAATTATTTTCATAGAAATATTTGTTTATTTGAGTACATTTATATAATCATTAATCCATAAAAAATCCCAAGTTTTTATCATAAAATTGTGAAATATATATAGCCTGAACTGTTTTTCTAGTAGTTGTCTGAAAGTCTTCATTGTGTAAAGATATCTGATCAACAAGCTGCCAGGAGTGGTTAGTCTCAGAATGACCTGCACTTCATTACTGTGATTCTGTCAACTTGGTCCAAGTTGATTAAATTAGAGTTGGTGCCCTCCCAGTGTCATCCATCTTTAGTCTGCTTAGAGTCACTTATGAGGAAAAACACTTTGCTTGAAGGATTTGTCTGTGTACAGTAGTGATTACCCAGTAAAACAAATCCTGCTTTTTGTGGAATCTGTAATTGAGAAACAGAGACTAGAGTGATAAGAGAGGTGGAGCAGATAAGAAGTGGAAACAAAGAAGAATTTTCTTGGGAGGGGGATGGAATCATAGGATACCCCTACATCAGTAACCAACTGTAAGAACTTCCCTACACACCCTTTAGATAAACTACTCTTAACTATAGTAATCTGCATATGTTTCTTCTTGCAAACAAAAGGAGTTGAATTTACTTATTTCTATTAGAAGAAAAAAATTAAAGCATTTACAGAAAGGGGGCAGGAATTCTGTAATCAGAAATTTGGATTTATACCTAAATTTTTTTCACAACTAAAGAAGAGCTTTAACTCACTAAATTGTAATCAATATTTACAAAGTATAAATCCATCTTCTAAAAGTATTCATATACATCAAACTTTATTCCTACAAAAAATAAGTGAGATAGGCTATAAATACATATTTCACATTTCCTCACATTTAAATCTCTTCAATATTACATAATTTAGAGCTATATGGAGCCATAATTTGAACATGACGTGTTTATTTCTAGTTCAGTTTCTTCTAATGTTTTTAAAATATTATACATATATCTTCACCAAAGGGGAGAAGCAAAATAAGAACAATAAAATCCTAGAAAAAAAGGAAGAATCTTCCTAACTTTGTGATATATTCCCCCAAATAATCATACACACAAGAAAGGAGAAGGTTATTGAGGAAAATACCTGTAATTTCTCTAATAATGAGTATCTCTTTAATCAGTATGAGGAAATAAATGAAACATGAAGATGGTTTGTTTTAAGAGGAAATATGTTGGAAATATCCTAGTATATGAGAAGCCCAAGGGAATATCCAAGAAAAGGACATTCTCTTTGATTAAAAGGATTTTAATTCTAACAGCACTATAAAGAGACAAATGTGTTTACTTCTTATTCATAGAATAAAGCAGAAATCCCCTCATTTGTCCATGACTAGAAAAACTCTTTTGTCTACTCTTTGAACTGCAAAAACCAAGGTACATACTTAGTAACAGCTTATTGGACAAACTAAATTAATTTATAGCATATAATTATTTAATTAATGTCTTCAATGCAACATTTAATGTGTATCATTATATTGTCCTATGCATTTGTTCTTTTTTCTGGTATGTCTTATTTAGGGAGCCATATTCACCGTTGACCCAAGCTAGAAATCTCAATAGAAGTCTCTGAGGGTCTCCATACCCAAATCAATCTCATTAATATTTGTAAATGTGTACCTTTAATTCCACCTCTATTAGCTCAAGTCTTTATCATTTCTTCCCTAGCTTAGTACAATAACCTTGTTGGTAATTTTCTTTTTTTTTTTTTTTTTTATATATGAAATTTATTGTCAAATTGGTTTCCATATAATACCCAGTGCTCATCCCAAAAGGTGCCCTCTTCAATGCCCATCACCTACCCCCTCCCTCCCACCCGCCATCAACCCTTAGTTTGTTCTCAGTTTTTAAGAGTCTCTTATGCTTTGGCACTCTCCCACTCTAACCTCTTTTTTTTTTTTTTTTTTTTTTCCCTTCCCCTCCTCCATGGGTTTCTGTTAAGTTTCTCAGGATCCACATAAGAGTGAAAACATATGGTATCTGTCTTTCTCTGTACGGCTTATTTCACTTAGCATCACACTCTCCAGTTCCATCCATGTTGCTACAAAGGGCCATATTTCATTCTTTCTCATTGCCAAGTAGTACTCCATTGTGTATATAAACCACAATTTCTTTATCCATTCATCAGTTGATGGACATTTAGGCTCTTTCCATAATTTGGCTATTGTTGAGAGTGCTGCTATAAACATTGGGGTACAAGTGCCCCTATGCATCAGTACTCCTGTATCCCTTGGGTAAATTCCTAGCAGTGCTATTGCTGGGTCATAGGGTAGGTCGATTTTTAAATTTCTGAGGAACCGCCACACTGCTTTCCAGAGTGGCTACACAAATTTGCATTCCCACCAACAGTGCAAGAGGGTTCCCGTTTCTCCACATCCTCTCCAGCATCTATAGTCTCCTGATTTGTTCCTTTTGGCCACTCTGACTGGTGTGAGGTGATATCTGAGTGTGGTTTTGATTTGTATTTCCCTGATGAGGAGCGACGTTGAGCATCTTTTCATGTGCCTGTTGGCCATCTAGATGTCTTCTTTAGAGAAGTGTCTATTCATGTTTTCTGCCCATTTCTTCACTGGATTATCTGTTTTTTTGGTGTGGAGTTTGGTGAGCTCTTGATGGATTTTGGATACTAGCCCTTTGTCCTATATGTCATTTGCAAATATCTTTTCCCATTCCGTTGGTTGCCTTTTAGTTTTGTTGGTTGTTTCCTTTGCTGTGCAGAAGCTTTTTATCTTAATGAGGTCCCAAGAGTTCATTTTTGCTTTTAATTCCCTTGCCTTTGGGGATGTGTCAAGTAAGAAATTGCTACGGCTGAGGCCAGAGAGGTCTTTTCCTGCTTTCTCCTCTAGTGTTTTGATGGTTTCCTGTCTCACATTCAGGTCCTTCATCCATTTTGAGTTTGTTTTTGTGAATGGTGTAAGAAAGTGGTCTAGTTTCATTCATCTGCATGTTGCTGTCCAGTTCTCCCAGCACCATTTGTTAAAGAGACTGTCTTTTTTCCATTGGATATTCTTTCCTGCTTTGTCAAAGATGAGTTGGCCATACGTTTGTGGGTCTAGTTCTGGAGTTTCTATTCTATTCCATTGGTCTATGTGTCTGTTTTTGTGCCAATACCATGCTGTCTTGATGATGACAGCTTTGTAGTAGAGGCTAAAGTCTGGGATTGTGATGCCTCCTGCTTTGGTCTTCTTCTTCAAAATGACTTTGGCTATTCGGGGCCTTTTGTGGTTCCATATGAATTTTAGGATTGCTTGTTCTAGCTTCAAGAAGAATGCTGGTGCAATTTTGATTGGGATTGCATTGAATGTGTAGATAGCTTTGGGTAGTATTGACATTTTAACAATATTTATTCTTGCAACCCATGAGCACGGAATGTTTTTCCATTTCTTTATATCTTCTTCAATTTCCTTCATAAGCTTTCTATAGTTTTCAGCATACAGATCTTTTACATCTTTGGTTAGATTTATTCCTAGGTATTTTATGCTTCTTGGTGTGGTTGTGAATGGGATCAGTTTCTTTATTTGTCTTTCTGTTGCTTCATTATTAGTGTATAAGAATGCAACTGATTTCTGTACATTGATTTTGTATCCTGCAACTTTGCTAAATTCATGTATCAGTTCTAGCAGACTTTTGGTAGAATCTATCGGATTTTCCATGTATAATATCATGTCATCTGCAAAAAGTGAATTGCCAATTTTGATGCCTTTGATTTCCTTTTGTTGTCTGATTACTGATGCTAGCACTTCCAACACTATGTAAAACAACAGCGGTGAGAGTGGACATCCCTGTCATGTTCCTGATCTCAGGGGGAAAGCTCTCAGTTTTTCCCCATTGAGGATGATATTAGCTGTGGGCTTTTCATAAATGGCTTTTATGATCTTTAAGTATGTTCCTTGTATCCCGACTTTCTCGAGGGTTTTTATTAAGAAAGGATGCTGAATTTTTCAAATGCTTTTTCTGCATCGATTGACAGGATCATATGGTTCTAATCTTTTCTTTTATTAATGTGATGTATCATGTTGATTGATTTGCGAATGTTGAACCAGCCCTGCATCCCAGGAATGAACCCCACTTGATCATGGTGAATAATTCTTTTTATAAGCTGTTGAATTCGATTTGCTAGTATCTTATTGAGAATTTTTGCATCCATATTCATCAGGGATATTGGCCTGTAGTTCTCTTTTTTCACTGGGTCTCTGTCTGGTTTAGGAATCAAAGTCATACTGGCTTCATAGAATGAGTCTGGAAGTTTTCCTTCCCTTTCTATTTTTTGGAATAGCTTGAGAAGGATAGATATTACCTCTGCTTTAAATGTCTGGTAGAATTCCCCAGGGAAGCCATCTGGTCGTGGACTCTTATTTGTTGGGAGATTTTTGATAATTGATTCAATTTCTTCACTGGTTATGGGTCTGTTCAATTTTTCTATTTCCTCATGTTTGAGTTTTGGAAGTGTGTGGGTGTTTAGGAATTTGTCCATTTCTTCCAGGTTGTCCGGTTTGTTGGCATATAATTTTTCATAGTATTCCCTGATAACTGCTTGTATCTCTGAGGGATTGGTTGTAATAATTCCATTTTCGTTCATGATTTTATCTATTTGGGTCATCTCCCTTTTCTTTTTGAGAAGTCTGGCTAGGGGTTTATCAATTTTGTTTATTTTTTCAAAAAAACCAACTCTTGGTTTCATTGATCTGCTCTACAGTTTTTTTAGATTCTATATTGTTTATTTCTGCTCTGATGTTTATTATTTCTCTTCTTCTGCTGGGTTTGGGGTGTCTTTGCTGCTCTGCTTCTATTTCCTTTAGGTGTGCTGTTAGATTTTGTATTTGGGATTTTTCTTGTTTCTTGAGATAGGCCTGGATTGCAATGTATTTTCCTCTCAGGACTGCCTTCGCTGCATCCCAAAGCGTTTGGATTGTTGTATTTTCATTTTCGTTTGTTTCCATATATTTTTTAATTTCTTCTCGAATTGCCTGGTTGACCCATTCATTCTTTAGTAGGGTGTTCTTTAGTTTCCATGCTTTTGGGGGTTTTCCAGACTTTTCCCTGTGGTTGATTTCAAGCTTCATAGCATTGTGGTCTGAAAGTATGCATGGTATGATCTCAATTCTTGTAAACTTATGAAGGGCTGTTTTGTGACCCAGTATATGATCTATCTTGGAGAATGTTCCATGTGCACTCGAGAAGAAAGTATATTCTGTTGCTTTGGGATGCAGAGTTCTAAATATATCTGTCAAGTCCATCTGATCCAATGTGTCATTCAGGGCCCTTGTTTCTTTATTGACCGTGTGTCTAGATGATCTATCCATTTCTGTAAGTGGAGTGTTAAAGTCCCCTGCAATGACCACATTCTTATCAATAAGGTTGCTTATGTTTGTAATTGTTTTATATATTTGGGGGCTCCGGTATTCGGCGTATAGACATTTATAATTGTTAGTTCTTCTTGATGGATAGACCTTGTAATTATTATATAATGCCCTTCTTCATCTCTTGTTACAGCCTAGTTTGTAAGCTAGTTTGTCTGATATAAGTATGGCTACTCCAGCTTTTTTTTGACTTCCAGTAGCATGATAAATAGTTCTCCATCCCCTAACTTTCAATCTGAAAGTGTCCTCAGGTCTAAAATGAGACTCTTGTAGACAGCAAATAGATAGGTCTTGTTTTTTTTATCCATTCTGATACCCTATGTCTTTTGGTTGGGGTATTTTGTCCATTTACATTCAGTGTTGTTATAGAAAGATACGGGTTTAGAGTCATTGTGATGTCTGTAGGTTTCATGCTTGTAGCGATGTCTCTGGTACTTTGCCTCACAGGATTCCCCTTAGGATCTCTTGTAGGGCTGGTTTAGTGGTGATGAATTCCTTCAGTTTTTGTTTGTTTGGGAAGACTTTTATCTCTCCTTCTATTCTAAATGACAGATTTACTGGATAGGGGATTCTCGGCTGCATATTTTTTCTGTTCATCACATTGAAGATTTCCTGCCATTCCTTTCTGGCCTGCCAAGTTTCAGTAGAGAGATCCGTCACTAGTCTTATCGGTCTCCCTTTATATGTTAGAGCACATTTATCCCTAGCTATTTTCAGAATTTTCTCTTTATCCTTTATATTGCCAGTTTCACTATGATATATCATGCAGAAGATCGATTCAAGTTATGTCTGAAGGGAGTTCTCTGTTCCTCTTGGATTTCATTGCCTTTTTCCTTCACCGGATCAGGGAAGTTCTCAGCTATTATTTCTTCAAGTACACCTTCAGCACCTTTTCCTCTCTCTTCCTCCTCTGGAATACCAATTATGCGTAGATTATTTCTCTTTAGTGCATCACTTAGTTCTCTAATTTTCCCCTCATACTCCTGGATTTTTTTATCTCTCTTTTTCTCAGCTTCTTCTTTTTCCATAATTTTATCTTCTAGTTCACCTATTCTCTCCTCTGCCTCTTCAATCTGAGCTGTGGTCATCTCCATTTTATTTTGCAGCTCATTAATAGCATTTTTTAGCTCCTCTTGGCTGTTCCTTAGTCCCTTGATCTCTGTAGCAATAGATTCTCTGCTGTCCTTTATACTGTTTTCAAGCCCAGTGATTAATTTTATGACTATTATTCTAAATTCACTTTCTGTTATATTGTTTAAATCCTTTTGGTCAGTTCGTTAGCTGTCATTATTTCCTGGAGATTCTTTTGAGGGGAATTTTTCCCTTTCGTCATTTTGGATAGTCCCTGGAGTGGTGCAGGACTGCAGGGCATTTCCCCTGTGCTATCTTGAATAACTTGCGTTGGTGGGCGGGGCCACGGTCAGACCCGAAGTCTTCCCCCAGCCCACCGCTGGGGCCACAGTCAGACTGGTGTGTACCTTCTCTTCTCCTCTCCTAAGTGCGGGATTCACTGTGGGGTGGCGTGGCCTGTCTGGGCTACTTGCACACTGCCAGGCTTGTGGTGCTGGGGATCTGGCGTATTAGCTGGGGTGGATGGGCAAGGTGCACAGGGGCGGGAGGGGCAGGCTCAGCTGGCTTCTCCTTTGGAGATCTGCTTTGGGAGGGGCCCTGTGGCACTGGGAGGGAGTCAGACCTGCTGGAGGGATGGATCCGCAGAAGCACAGCGTTGGGTGTTTGCACGGTGCAAGCAAACTGGCTGGGGAATGGGCGAGGGAGATGGCGCTGGTGAGCACCTTTGTTCCCCACCAAGCTGCGCTCTGTTGTCCGGGGCTCAACAACTCTCCTGTTGTCCTCCAGCCCTCCCGCTCTCCGAGCAGAGCTGTTAGGTTATAACCTTCCAGATGTTAAGTCCTGCTTGCTGTCTGAACACACTCCGTCCGGCCCCTCCACTTTTGCAAGCCAGACTTGGGGGCTCTGCTTTGCTGGCAGGCTGCCCCTTTGCCCTGGCTCCCTCCCACCAGTCCCTGTAGTGCGCACTGCCTCTCTGCCCTTCCTGCCCTCTTCCGTGGGCCTCTGGTCTATGCTTGGCTCCGGAGAATCCTTTCTGCTAGTCTTCTGGCAGTTTTCTGGGTTATTTAGGCAGGTGTGGGTGGAATCTAAGTTATCTGCAGGATGTGGTGAGCCCAGTGTCCTCCTACGCCGCCATCTTCCCAGGTAATTTTCTGTCTTCTGTTCCCACCCTGTGCAAATTCATCACCTATAATATCAGAGTGATCAAAATAAAAATCTAAACCCACACATTTGATACCTAAGGTTAAAAGCTTTCAATGAATTCCCTAATTCATAGGATAAAATTCAATATCTTTGTATGGTGTTCGTAAACCTTTATGCTTTTTCTTTCAATCTTTCCAGATGTTTCCTACCTTCTGGTTCATTGTTTAACAACTTTTTTTTATAGTTCAGGGTTCCTTCTTCTCCTTTATTCCATCATCTCTGATTAAATATAGTACTATTTATTTTAAATACTTTGTTCTCATATATTTTTCTCCATACAGTTTTCTAGTCATCTCATAGTATGACCCATATTTTACTTGTTTGTTTGTTTGTTTTTTGGCTGCCCCTAACACAATACCTAGTGTGTAGTAGATGGACAAAGTTTACCTTAATGACAAACATTTTCCCTTGTAAGATGTTTTCAAAATGAATATATGTAGTTTTGTTGTTGTTTTAGAAAGGGTTTTCCAGAGCACGAATAGGAAATAGGGAGGGCGGTGGGATATTGATTGATTGATTTTAAGGCCGTTCCTTTATGTGATTGAGGAGGCTGGTAAGTCCAAGATCTGCAAGGTAGGGTGGCAGGCTGGAGACCCAGGGAAGACTTGATATTGCAGTTTGAGCCCACAGGCCGACTGCTGGCAGAATTCCTTCCTGCTAAGAGAAAGTCAGGCTTTCTCTTAATGCCTTTAACTGGATGAGGCCCATCTGTGTTACAGAGGTAATCTGCTTTACTCAAAGTCTATTGATTTAAATGTTAATCTTATCTAAAAGAAACACCTGCATAGCAACAGCCAGAGATTTTTTTTGACCAGATACCCATGTAATATGGCCTACCCAAGTTACCATAAGATTAACCATCTCAGTTGGCTAGCACAGGGTACAGTCAAGAACAGAAAGCATAGACCAAGTCATACTACACATTCTTTGTTCCACTTGCACAGATTAATTTCCAACCACACCCCTTGGAGGTAAGAACATGTAATTCAAATGGATGAATACATATGATTATAGATATCGTTATGCAAGTTGTTCAGAGTAAATAAACTACTGCTGTAGAATTACAAAGGAATATACATAATTTGTACAAGATGAATACGCAAGTTGCCTTGATATAAAAACAAGTAGTTATAAAGAATTTTATAATGTCTAAATTATTTGTTGTAGATAGTATTATATTTAAGGTCATTAAAAAACTCAAGGTACCAGGATTTGTGAAAACCCTTATGAGGAAGATTTAAATATCATCAGATAATATGGGGTGCCTGGGTGGCTCAGTCAGTTAAGCATCTGATTCAGCTCAGGTCGTGATCTCACGGTTTGTGAGTTTGAGTCCCACATGGCTCTGTGCTGACAGCTCAGAGCCTGGAGCCTGCTTTGGCTTCTGTGTTTCCCTCTCTCTCTGCCCCTCCCCCACTCATGCTCTGTCTTGGTCTCTCAAAAATAAATAAAGGTTAAAAAAATATTTAAAAAAATATCAGATAAATAAAGTAATGAAGTCTCATAAAAGATAATTTACTGAGTGTTTGATGACTCTAAAACCAGTGCAAATAATGCTCAGCTATGAAATTAATGGGCTTCACATTTATTTCTATTCCAATTTATAGATAAGTCAACATTTTTAGAAGTGCTAATAAACTATCACTAAATTTTTGATAAAAAAATGTTTAACATGCTACTAAATATTTAATAAACATTTGATATATTTGAATAGTTTTAGGGAATTTAGATATTTGTCACTTTGAGAAAAATTTTTTTTTTCACATCAGTCTTACTTGGTAAATCACAAATAGAATAAGCATTTGTTATCACAAAGTAGTGTCTCCTTTCTCCTGAGAAAGGCTTTAAGCTTTTGGTTGCTATGCCATTATTGCTGTCCTGTAATTTTGTCACAGAATGACAAAACAGACAAACTGAAACAAACAAAAAACAGTTTGGCAGACGACGAATACAGTGTTTTATGTAATATAGATGTCCTTCCATTATAACAAAATGGCTTAGCTGCTTGGTCTCTCTATGTACATTTACCATGTGCTCACTTACATATAAATACAATTACAATTGCTTATATCCATGTGTATTCATCTTTTTATAGTAAATAGTCTTGCAGAAATATTCTCCTAAACTAAGTGCACATGGCTACTTATATATACACCATTTGTGTGAATTCAAATAATCTTTAATGAATGCTGGCTAATTATAGGTTCTAGCTAATTAAGGCTTTATAGTAGTAGTTATTTTTCTGCTGCAAATGTTGTTGTAGCCTCAATTCATTTCAAGGTACTATGATGATTTAGGAGATTCTGTACAAATACATTGCCTGGGAATAAAGGAGAACCATAATATTATTTATTTCTTTGTGATTATATTTCAACTGAATTTAAAATGACTTACAAAAATGCATGCTATGGCAAAAATAAACACAAATGAATTTTTTTGGGTTAATCAATGAGGGTAAAAGCAAAATAAATATGTGAAATGAAATTCAGCAAAGAATTTAACACTCTAAATGCACTCTCTGTGGTTTTTGTACAGGTGGTGGATAATTTTGGCTTTTTCAGAAGCCTAATGTAGGAGGAACATGATTCACACAGAGCTCAACGTGCGGCAAATATTTAGTAAGTGGAATTAACATGAAGTAATTATTTTTCATGTTTCCCTATTGATTTACACACATACTAACATAGGTTGAACTATATACAGAAGAAGGACAATGGCAGGATAAAATTAAACTGTTTTAAGATAGGAGGAATAAATAATTATCACATAGTTACAATGACTTTCCCTAAATAGAATCAGTCATGTTGTGTTGCTATTACTATTCTATGATGAAACCAAAAAATATTTCCTAGAAAATAATTAACCATGTGAAGGTGATACAAACTTAATCTTTCCTGGCTTGGTTTAAATCCTTCTTCTTTCAGTTTTATTTACCACAAACTATATATCCTTCCTAGAGTCATTGAAAAAGTGGGTAGTGATCAATTGATTTTGCAGAATTTAAATTAATGTGTTTTGCTCATTAACCTTGAGAAGTTTCCCGTAGGAAAATAAATGAGCAAAGGCAGTAAAGTGTGAAAAGAGATTGAACAATAACAAGTAGAATACTGTGGGAAGAATCCAAGGCATGAGGACTGGGTTGTGGGGTATAAAATGCCCTGTGGAGACTGTGGATAAGACATAGATATTCTGATACCAAATCAGGATAAAAATAATCCTAAAACAAAAAAGTCTAGTTTGTCTGATCTAAGTATTGCTACTCCAACTTTCTTTTGACATCCATTTGTGTGATAAATATTTCTCCACCTTGCCACTTTCAATCTGCTGGTGTTTTTAGGTCTAAAATGACTGTCTTGTAGGCAGCATATATTTGGGTCTTTCCCCCCCCCCCCCCATTCTGATTCTGTCTTTTGATTGGAGCATTTAGTCCATTTACATTCACAGTAATTATTGATAGATATGTATGTATTGCCGTCTTATTACTTGTTTTGTGTTTATTTCTGGAGATTGTCTCTTGTCACTTTTTGTCTTCCGTTTGCACTCAGGGGTTTGTTTGTGCTGGACTTCTGGGGGACAGGCCTGCTGCACTGGGACTTTGATCCTGCTTTGGTATCAGGGTAATAATACTGGCCTCATAGAATGATTTTGAATGTGTTCCCTCTGTTCCATTATTTGTAAGATTGTGATAAAGATTATCATTAACTTTTGTTTTTAATCTTCCATAGAATTCACTGATGAAACCATATAGTCTTGGGCTTTTCTGTATTGGGAGATTTTTGATTCTTAATTCAACTTTCATTCTTGTTATTGGTCTAAGATTTCCTGTTTCTTGGATTCAGTATTCATGATTCAATCTTGGTAACTTGTCTATTTTTAAGAATTATGTTTTTTTTTCCCTAAGTTATCTGATTTGTTAGTATATAATTATACTAATCTGTTATTATATATATCTTTGGTCCCATTTTATTGTTTTCTCTTCCATTTCTCATTTTGGTTTTTGAATCTTCTCTCTTTTTTCTTTAGTTATTATAGTTAAAGCATTGCCAATTTTATTTTTTTAGAAAAACTGGTCATTATTTTCAATGTTACGTTATTGTTTATTCTGGCCTCTGTTTTATATATTTCTCATTTTTTTTGTTATTTCCTTCCTCTCCTAAATTTCAGATAACTGTCTTCTTTTTCTAGTTCCTTGTGGTATAATGTTTTTTACATAAGAACTTTTTTCTTAATATAAGAATTAGACAATTAATACAATTATACAATTAATACAAGAATGTATATACATACACACACATATATATGTAACATATATTATACACACACACATATGCATACATACATATTGTGGAATATTACTCAGCCACAAAGAAAATGAAATCTTGTCATTTGCAACAACATGGAGGGATCTAGGGGTAGAATGCTAAGTGCAATAAATCAGTTGGAGAAAGACAAATACCATATGATTTCACTCATATGTGGAATTTAGAAACAAATTAAAAAAGAAAAGAGACAAACAAACAAAAGCAGACTCTTAAATATAGAAAACAAAGTGGTGGTTACCAGAGAGGATATGGGTGGGGGGGACGGCGAAATAGGTGAGGGGGATTAAGAGTGTACTTACTATGAACAGTACTGAATAATGTATACAATTGTTGAATCAGTACTGTGTAATGTATAGAATTGTTGACTCACTATATTATACACCTGAAACTAATATACCTAATGTAACACTGCTAATAACACTGATTACACTGAAATTAAGAGAAAAAGTTTTAAGAATGACATAGGTACTCTCCTCCAGGGCCTAATTGTAAAAACTCATTCATATGGCATACTATAAAGGCCATATCTGACCTGCAGTTTTTTTCTTGATAGAAATTTGCAAACTTAAGCCTGACCCTAGAGGAGACCTGAAACTAGTAAAAGTCTGGGAACAAAGCAGGATTACATGTATGTACTTAACTGATCTTGGATATTTTCTTTGCCTTGTTGAATTTCATTTTGAATTTCGAATCTGGGTTATGACTCTGTCATTGACTGTAAGGATAGAGATTTAAGGTGAGTGAAAGACACAGAAGTGGGTTCATATGTATAAAATATTTGTAGAGTTCTATTTACTGCTTTGTGGAGAGTCAGATTGAGCGGTGGCTACCAGTAAAACAACTAAAAGTGACTAAACTGATCGATATTCTCTTACCTTTTATGAATTTGGACACTTAAGTTTGAGCAGAATTTAAAAAATAGTGAAACACACACGTAATTTTCAATTAAATATATAGCTTCTGAATAAAGATAATTGTGTAATTATGTGTTATGATATAACACATAATATAATTGGCTATATCTATTTATTAAATGTAAACTAATATTGCTAACTAGATGATTACAACCAGATTTATTTGTGTCTTAACAAACCAGTGTGGGCTAATGAAAGTTTTATAAAGTAGCAAATAGATCAATAAAGCATGATATATTTTTTAACAGAAAGTATGCATTTAGGATATCTATATTATGATAATATGCATCTATTCTTTAAATCTTTTATTTATTTCATATGTTTATTTGATATATTTGGCAACTATATATTCTAAAAATCTTAAAAATTTCATCGGGCTCTGTGCTGATAGCTCAGAGCCTGGAGTCTGTTTCGGACTCTGTGTCTCCCTCTCTCTGCCCCTTCCCTGCTTGTGCTCTGTCTCTCAAAAATAAATAAACATTGAAAAAAATTTTAAATCTTAAAAGTTTTTAAAAGGTAAAATAATATTCCTTTTATTTAGTTCAGTCATGATTCATAGGGAGTAACACCTTAAATTACGTTCTTTTTTTATTTAGAAGTCTCATATTCATAGAAATACTGGTATAAATATAACAAAATCATATTTTCAAAGCCATAAAATATTGTCATGGATATTTAAGAAAGTAAGAATTTTTTTTTTTTTATTTTTTATTTTTTTTTATTTTTGGGACAGAGAGAGACAGAGCATGAACGGGGGAGGGGCAGAGAGAGAGGGAGACACAGAATCGGAAACAGGCTCCAGGCTCCGAGCCATCAGCCCAGAGCCTGACGCGGGGCTCGAACTCACGGACCGCGAGATCGTGACCTGGCTGAAGTCGGACGCTTAACCGACTGCGCCACCCAGGCGCCCCAAGAAAGTAAGAATTTTTTAAACTAGGACATTGTGACTAAGACAAAGTACCTAGCGTAATTTACTGAGAAGCATTTCAGAATAAATTATCTCATAGTACAATGGCTATAAAGTAAAAACAAAAATATATAAATAAATAATTGATAATCACATGTTAATTAGAGGCAAAGGAACCAAATAGAATTTTAGACAGGAAAATTAAATATTAAAAAAAGGAAAATGAATTAAAGTTCAGATTTAAAAAATAAAGCAATAATCACCCATTTTATCAATATCCCAGTATATTTGTGAGCTTAAGGCCTATTAGCGTATGTACTTCTGTGTAAAGCATTGAAATTATTAATGACTAAATATTTCTTAAGTGTGAAATTCTCAAATGTTTTTACTTATTTCATTTTTATATAGTACCTGCAATTAATTTTGTCTGTATATGCTTTACTTTTATACACTATCAGTACCTCAAAACATTGTTAAAATGTTTTTGGTATTCACAATTTTTTTTGTGGTTCTCTTAAGAATAAGCCAACATGATCTTATAAACCAATTTATGTAAAACAAACAAGCAAAATTGGTTATTTTTAACCTACTTCAGGTAAAGAAATAATTTTTTCTCTTTTTGCTTGAAATTGAAAGAAATGCAAAGAAATGAAGAAGTTAACTCTATTTTGAATCCTTGATAAGTATCTTGAAATGCCTACCTGTACCCTCAATATAAAGCAACATTAAAAGAAGGAAGGGGTGCCTGGGTGGCTCAGTCAGTTAAGCATCTGATTCTTGATCTAGGCTGAGGTCATGATCTTACAATCAAAGGATCAAGCCCTGTATTAGCCTCTGCACTGACCTCGTGGAGCCTGCTTGGAATTCTCTCTCCCTGTCTCTCTGTCCCTCCCCTGTGCATATATGCTCTCTCTCTCTCTCTTTCTCTTCCTCAAAATAAATAAACATCAAAAAATTACTATTAAAATAATAAAGAAAGGAGGAAGAAGAGGAGAAGGAATGAGAAGAATAAGAAGAAAAAAGTGTGTGTCTATACATGTACACACACAACTATATGTATACATATGCCTATATATATGGCAAATAATATACTTTTTATAGCTACAGCAGTAATCCCAACCTGACTAAGATTCTCTAAAAAGCTAGCTAGATGATACAAGCACAGGACATCTTTGTTATTGTTGTTTTTCTTTGTTGTAGTTGTTGTTTAATGGCAGTGGGCCATCCTAAAGTATAGAGCTAGAGGTGGCTGAAAGATATCTTCATTTTTCCCTCCATGAGGGAAAACCATTAAGGCCCATTTTTCCTTCAGCTGATGTGGAAGTGCTAATATAGTGAGAAACTAGCAAAATAACATGTCAGCTAAAGATAGTGAACTTGCTTCAGGTAAAGGAAAGAATAAGCCTAATACCATTTCCCAAATGAAAGCAGGGACAGATTAACTAAAGAAAGGGAGTCAAGGCCAGGCTTTCTCTTTAGCAGGAGCAACTTCAGAAGCTTTACTCATTCAGTCTCCTGGGCAAGTTATGTGTCTCAGCCTATAAAACATGTCACTTCCCAGATCCAGATTCATTTATACCACTTGGTTGAGTCTTCATTCTCAACTATTAGTGCTTTTAATTTCACTAATCCAGAGCAGCCTTATTTAGCCTAGGAGTGTCAAAAAGATGTGATAGATATACTTACCAACATGAAGATTGCTTTCCAAAAGTCAGGATTAAGATATGACAATATAGGTTCATATGTTGTAACAAATGCATCATTCTGGTGAGGATGTTGACAGTGGGAAAGGCTATGGGTGTGTGAGAGCAAGGGCTATATGAAAACTTTCTGTACCTACTTTTCAATTTTGCTGTGAACTTGAAAGTGTCCAAAAAAATGAAATCTTACAAAAAATTAGCCAGAGACTGCCTGTTGCCAAACAGAAAACATAAGATACAGTAATTTATTTTTTTCTTAAGATTTAATAGTAAGTATTATTAAGGAAATTTAAAAAAAATCAAGCATAAAATGCTATTTGTGCCTACTTATATCTCTAAATCAGTTTTTTCTTCAATGTTAACCAAACCAGTAATGGTTAATTTAGACCAGTGGCTGACATAAAATGATGAGTTACTTAGTTTCAAATATTAGGTTAGTTGAAGCAGTTTAATCTTCTATTTCATCAACCTTTTGAGAAATGTTTATTTCAAATTTGCATGTAAAATAAATATGTTCCAAGGAGATGTCTTTACCTGTTTTAAGTATTGACACATTCCATATGATCTAACCTCAAAAGTAAGTCTTGCATGTTTTAGAGAAAACAAGAACCAAAAACAAAAATTACAACAAAAACAAATTAAAATGAATAACAGTGTTTAAAGGATAAGAAAGGAAAAAAAGAGGAAGAAAGGAAGGAAATGAGAAGGCAGTTCATTATTCAATTACTTCAAAATGAGAGAAAAGAAATGCAAGATATAGAGAGTTTGGAAGACTAAGAAAAATCTTAAATAACGCCCCAGATAGGAATTCTGTATGATATTAAGTCTTCATAATTATTTTTATCCAGGACTTTTAGCTTTTAACTACACCTGTGGTTTGGTTTTCTGTTCATTTTATCTAAGCTCTGGAAGTAACATTTATTGTTAGTAATAATTTAATGAGAATCTAGCAGTGCCCTGTTTTATTTCTATGTGAATAAATATGCTATTAAAGCAGTATTTTCCCATTAAGATATATAGTTCATAATTTAGGTTTAGTCAAAGGAGAATAAACTTGTTTTCCTAAATAGAGTGAAGTTTTAGATGATTTTATATAAGAGGATATCCAACTTCTCTTCCATAAAAGTTAACCCTTTTTATAATTTATAAGAGTTTTCAATACAAATATAAGTCATAAAATATGTGTTTTATGTGGAATTGAGTTAGGATGGTACTGGAATATTAGTTCAAGGTTTTGAAAATGTCCTCATAGATTGTATCTAATAATATCTACAAGGCTAAGTATAACTGTTCTCCCAGTTGAACCAAACTATAAAGTTAACTCATTTCCTGACTTTATTTAGACTTTAATTTCTTTTATAGTGGTGATTAAGTAAGAATAGTATACCATTAAAGTGAAGGACAAGCACGAAATGTATTTCCTTTTAAATTTGTTAACACTCTACAGTTTCTGGAAGATGAATTCTTACAAGAAAAAACATTTACTGTCAGGCCATTATGTTCAAAGTATTTAAAGCGTGCTTATTTCTTATTGGGCATTACGTCAGAATGGTTTTGCATACTTTTATAGACAAGACACCTGCTGTGTTTTTTAAAAAGAGATACAGTTTGAAAACCATTTAATCAGGTGTACAAATAGCTAATAAAATCTAGGATTAAAAACAATCTGTGCTCATTATTTTAGAATTTTGCACTAAATTCTGTAAGTATAAACTATGTATTTCTATCTTCTAAAGTTTAATGAGAAAAAAAGTGCATAAATAGAGGTCTGGAATTTAATATAATTTTAGCTTTGCTATAACTATGAATGATTATTCACTAAATCAATTCAGCCATCTGTCTCAGCTAATGTATTTGTAAAATGAAGGTAAAAAGAGAGATGATTAACACATTCTCAGTGATAAATATTCTAATTTTAATGTAATAAGTGCCTGAACACTTATCTTGATCATAGAATAGAGTTAGGACTTTTTTTGAACTTGGAAAAAAATTATTATAATGCATTTAATCCCATATTTCTTGATATAATAATATAAAGGAATTCATTCTTTTGACTTGCATATTTTTTGATTAAGTATGAACTGGAGATTAAAATGAGATACATAAGTAATTCTTATATTATGCCAGATACCAAAGAATAATTATTATCATTATTTAACTAATGATTTTTTTCATAAGAAAACACACTTTTTACAGGCTTTATAATTTAAAGGATACATATAGTACACTTTTATTCTGCTGAAGATGTAGCATTGCTCTGAAAGAAAATTTGCATAGCACACTGTCTGAGATGCCATGGTGATTGAGAAGATACGTTATTTAATAAATTGGGAGATGGCTTAGAGAAATAAAGTATTCTCCAAAGGGAGGCAAATAGAAACATTAAACATTGTACAATAAAGGGGGAGAAAGTGAAAATTAACATCATTCAATGTACAATCATTTATTGATATATTTCTATTGGCTAAAATTATACTTCTGGTAATAGTAAAAATACATGTTAACATTCTATGCAAAGGAGATTATAACCTATTGACTTATTTACAGTCTATTGTCATAATATTTAAAAAAATTACAAAACAGAGGTATAAAATTTGTGTTGTAAAGGCAAAATAAAATAACTGTGGTTATTTATAGACTATTGAGCTATTCTGTGAACTAGATCTTACATATTTTTAAAGAAATGCGTTTATTCCCATAAATAAGGTATGCCTAATTAAAACCAGACATATGCTGATAAAAAAAGTTGCCATTTATATATTAAGCCCTGAAAAGAACTCACAGCTGCTACTCAAAATAATTGACAAATGATTGCATTATTATATCCTCTTTTATGTAAATTCTAATATAAGATGCTACTATTTAGCATAAGATGGACATCTATAGTACAATTTTAAACACAATAAAGGTTTATTATATTGCTGTCTTATTTTTCTTATCTTGAGTGAATATCCTGTGTGTGCATTTACATAAATGATTTATTTTTGTCCCAATCTGACAAACATTCTGTGGCCTAGGTGAAACCTTCAGTAAGATCAGAAGTTATTTTGTAGGTTGCATTAATTAAGTAATTAATACACTTGATGTTAAAGGAATTTCTAAAGGTATAAAAATATATGCTGTTATTGTTCTCTTTCCACATTTTTCAAATATCTCTAGAGAATGTCAATATTACTATTAGAGAAACAAATTTCCTATTATTAGTTTCAACTAAAAATAATCATAGAAATACATTTTACCCTACTGTGATATTAGATATTTGCAGTAATTACCATGTTTTTTCCGCACATCTTTTTAAAATCACAATTTCTGCAGTGAAGCTAAATGATGTCTGTTGGAAAGATGTCATTTTTATATCCTCAAAGTTGGAAGTAATTGCTACTTGTGAATATGAATTTTCGTGATACATCATATTTTATTAATATAATGCATATATATTAAGTTTATTCATGAATTTCTGATATATCAAATCACCTTTCTGTGTGGCTGGGTGGCTCAGTGGGTCGAGCAACTGTCTCTTTATTTCAGCGGCTCAGGTCATGATCCCAGGGTCTTGGGATTGAACCCTGCACAGGGCTCAGAGCTGCGAGTGGAGCCTGCTTAAGATTCTCTCTCTCTCTCTGTCTCTCCCTCTGCCCCTCTCTCCCACTCATGCACTCCCTTTCTCTCTAAAAAAGACCCAAAAACAAAAAACAAAAAAATGAAAAACATCTCCCAATGTGTAACAGACCTTTGCTACTCACATATGGCCCATGGACCATATGTGTCCCGAAAGAGCTAACTATACAGAATCTCAAGTCCTATCTCAGACCTACTGATTCAGAATATGTAGTTTTGATAATATCAATCTTAGTAATTTTTGGATAAATTAAAGTTTGTTATTGGTTATTGTAAGTAAAATAATCAACAGACCATATGTTTAATAATTAATGTAGGAGTGTTTTTGGTGAACCGATTATTGCAATTGTCAATACGATAATTAATTTATATATCTCTGAATTTAAAAACCTTCACTATTAAGACCTAAGAATAATTTAAGATACATTGTTTAATCAGAATTCCAAGAGATATTATAAATAGGTAGGAAGAAAAACAAAGACAGGAGTATAGATCAGTCTATTTTTCCTTTTCCTTACATATTGTTGGGGATTTTAGAGTTTAACAGATTCCAGCTTATATTTTAAGAGAAAAAATTATTTGATACTATGTCTTGATCCATTTCCCAAAATATAGCCAACATTTTATGAAATTTATGTGGTAATATTAAGTAAACAATAAGTAAAAGTTGCTTTAAAGTAATTTCACTTACTGATCTAAATTAAATGATTAATGGCTATTCTTCAGGAAACTTGTTTTGATTATATTCAATATCAATGTAATTAATTTAATTTAGATTCATTTTTTGTACCTGAACTATAGTACATTTTTCCACATACTGAATCACACTTGAAAAAGTCTGCAAATGATTCCTTAACATGCCTGGTATGTTTTAGGTATTCTATATTAATTCTATCCTCTATTTATTTTTTTCTCTTTAATATCCCCATGGCAAAATCTCTCACTTCCTTTCAGCATTCTTACATATTCATCTGCCTTTGCAGCCTGTCCTAACTTGAGAATTAGAACATAAGTGAGTTCTTAAAGTGTAGATATGGAAGTTATTTATACAAATGATTACTTCAACAAAAATTTATTGAGGGTCTACTATGAACTAGGCACTACTCTGGGTAGTAGGAAGATAGAGCGGATGGGGACAAACCAGAAACAGCACGAATAGGTAAATTCACTATGGTGGAAGGTGATGAAAATGCTGTGAGGAAGGGGAAAAAAGCAGGATAAGGTGATGGAAAGTGCCATGAATGAGGATGTTGTAGTCTAATAAAAATGATTGGTGACCTATCTGGTGAGACATGGGTAGTGGTTTGAGATTTTGAAAGCTCTCTTTTGATTGATTTGTCTCAGGGAGACAGAGATGAGTATCACCAGGTGAGAGTAACATTTGGGGAGAAAATGTGAGATGTTTTGGGATAGTACAAGTACATGGACTGAGGAAGAGTTTCATAATCATTCCATCCCATCAACAATCCATTTGCAGCTTATGATCATTAATTTAGAGTGAGAACAGTTACTATAGTTTTGTTTTTCTGTAGCCCTCTTGATCAGTGTAGGTAGGATCAGAGTTGAATTAAAACACCATATTTTTCAGAATGTATTTGGGAGAGCTGAGGTTTGATAAAGCCACTAAGAATAAGAGTGAGAAAAGAAAAAAAGAAGAGGGAAGGAAACATTAAACTAAAATCATCCATAGTGAATGGATACCAAAATTAAAAGAACAGGGATAAGAGACTGAGAAATAGCAGTCCATACTATGGATATGGGTAGTACATAGTCAAGAATGGTAAGACATGACTGGTTACTGGAAAACATTACATTTTTGTTTGTTTGTTTTTATAAAAATGTTTATATATCTTGACCCAGAAATTATTCAGGAAATTTATCTGTAAAAAATACCCTCCCACAAAATAACTCAAAAGATGGGTATGAAATTTGGCTTACTGGAAAACATTAATTTTTTAAAGTAATTTAACTTATGATTTTATTATTGATGTAATTGCAGTTTAATTTGATTTATTTTTTTAATCTATTTTCTTTATTTTGAGAGAGAATGCAAGTGGGAGAGGGACAGAGAAAGGATCTGAAACAGGCTTCATCTCAGTGCAGAGCCCCAACACGGGGCTTGATCTCTTGGCCCTGAGATCATGACCTGAGTCCAAATCAAGAGTCGACAATTAACCAACTGAGCCACCCCAGGCACCCCATAATTGCAGTTTAACTTTAAATACTAGGCTTTTGTTGTTGTTGTTGTTGAAAGCATGAGGATCTTGCATCATTTATTTTTGTATTACTACAAAATCGATCATCAAAAGCTTCTAAGAATATTAGGAAGCATGTCTAAAATTTGCCAATTCTAGGACAAAGGGAACACATCAAGATTATAAAATATTAGATTAATGTAAGTAATTCATAAAAGAAAATGATGTATCAGTGCTATTTTTGCCCCTTTTATTTGTGAATGGATTAATTATTTAAATAGCTGAAGTAGCCAAAACACTAATGTGTTTATTACTTTCTGAGTTTCCTATTAAGCTTTGTATAGGCACACCTCAGAAAAAAGGCAGGTTCGGTCTCAGGCCCTCACAATAAAGCATACATTGTAATAAAGTGAGTCAAATGATATATATATTTTTTTTTCAGTGCATATAAAAGTTAAGTGTAAACTGTAACTGTAATTACATTAAGTGTGCAATACCATTTTGTCCAAAAAGCCAGAATACATCCTTAGTTAAAAAATAGTCTATTGCTAAAAAATGCTAACCATTACCTGAGTGAAGTTTGCTGCATTGATTCTGTAGTTCACTAACAGTGTCTCATAGCATGTGATCCTGTTTGATGGCATTTTACCCAAAGTAGAACTTCTTTCAAAATTGGAATCAGTCATCATAAACCCTACCACTGCTGTCATTTCAACAATTTTCATAGAATCTTCACCAGGAGCAGATTCTTAATAAGAAGCAACTCTTCATCCATTAACTCTAGTTCTCTTGCTAATGCTGCCACATTTGCTGTGACTTCCTTCACTGAAATCTTGAACCCCTCAAGGTTACCATAAGGGTTGGAATCAATGTGTTCCAGCTCTTGTTAATGTTGGTATTTTGACCTCTGCCCATGAATCACAGATGCTTTTAATGGCATCTGGAAGAGTGAAGACTTTTTAGGGGCTTTCAATTGACTTTTCCAGGATCCATCAGAGGAAATCACTATCTTTGGTGGCAGAGCCTTAAAAAATGTAATTCTTTAAAAAAATTTTTTTTAAATGTTTTATTTATTCTGAGAGAGAGAGAAAGAAAGAAAGAAAGAAAGAAAGAAAGAAAGAAAGAAAGAAAGAAAGTAAGTAAGTGCATGAGCAGGAGAGGAGCAGAGCGAGACAGGGACACAGAATCAGAAGCAGGCTGTAGACTCTGAGCTGTCAGCACAGAGCCCGATGCAGGGATCGAACTCACAAGCCATGAGATCATGACCTGAGCCAAAGTCAGACGCTTTACCGACTGAGCCACCCAGGCACCCCTAAAAGATGTAATTCTTAAATAATAAGACTTAAAAGTTGAAATTCCTTCTTGATCCCTGGGCTATAGAATGGGTGTTGTGTTAGCAGGGATGAAAACAATATTAGTTTTGTCATACATCTCCATCAGAACTCTTGGATTGCCAGTGGCATATTCAATGAGAAGTAATGTTTTACGAGGAATATTTTTTCTAAACAGTAGGTCTCAACAGTGGGCTTAAAAGATTTAGTAAACCATGTTGTAAAATGATGTGCTATCATTCAGACTTTGTCGTTCCATTTCTAGAGTAAAGACAGAGGAGATAAAGCATAATTATTAAGGGCCCTCGGATTTCCAGAATGGTCAATGAGCATTGGCTTCAACTTTGTCACCAGTGGTGTTTGCCCCTAGTAAGAGAGGTAGTCTGTCCTTTAAAGCTTTGAAGCCAGGGGCGCCTGGGTGGCTCAGTCGGTTAAGGGTCTGACTTTGGCTCAGGTCATGATTTCATGGTTTGTGGGTTCAAGCCCTGTGATGGGCTCTGTGCTGAAAGCTCAGAGCCTGGAGCCTGATTCAGATTCTGTGTCTACCTCTCTTTCTGCCTCTCCCCTGCACTCACTCTCTCTCTCTCTCTCAAAGATAAATAAACATTAAAAAAATTAAAAATAGAAAAATAAAGCTTTGAAGCCAAACATTGACCTCTGTTTTCTAGCTACGAAGTCCTAAGTGGCATCTTCTTCCAATAGAAGGCTGTTTTATTTACGTTGAGAATTTGTCATTTAGTGTAGCCACCTTCATTAGTTACTTTAGCTAGATCTTCTGGATAACTTGCTGCAGCTTCTGTATCAGCACTTGCTGCTTCACTTTTCAATTCTGTGTTCTGGAGACATCTTCTTTCCTTAAACCTTATGAACCAACCTCTGCTAACTTCAGACTTTTCTTCTGCAGTTTCCTCATCTCTCTTAAATTTCATAGCATTGAAGAGAATTAGGATTTTTCTTTGGATTAGGATACAGCTTAAGAGAAGGTTGTGGTTGGTTTGATCTTCTGTCCAGAACACTAAATGTTTCTCCATATCAGCAATTAGGCTGTTTTGCTTTCTTATCATTCTTGTGTTCACTAGATAGTACTTTCAGTTTCTTTAAGGGACTTTTACTTTGCATTAAAAACTTGGCTGTCACAGTTAGAGCTGGCACTCTAGCTTTTGGTCTGTTTTGGCTTTTGACCTGCCTTCCTCACTAAACGTAATCATTTCCAGCCTTTGACTTAAAGTGAGAGCCATGTGACTCTTCCTTTCACTTGAAGAGTTAGCAGCCATTATAGTGTTTCAATTTCAATATTTTTTATCATAGGAAATAGAGAGTGTTGAGGAGAGGGAGAGACATGGAGGAACAGCAGGTCAGTGGAGCAGTCAGAACACATGATATTTATTAAGTTTACCACATAATATGGGTATTATTTATGGTGCCTCAAACATTTGCTATAGTAATATCAAAGTTCAGTGATTACAAATCAGCATAACAAAAAAATTAATAAAAAAGTTTGAAATATTGTGACCATTATAAAAATATGATAGAGACACAAAATGAATAAATGCTATTAGAAAAATGGTGCTGATAGGAATAGGAATATAGCAGCAGAGTAGGAGGAGCCTAGACTCACCTCCCCCACAAACACAACTAGATAACTGTCAAATTATCCTAAAAACCCCAGTAATCAATCTAAAGACTGACAGAACAAACTCCACGACTAAAGGGAGAGAAGAGCCCACATCAAAGAATAAGCATGAGATATAACTGGCTTTTCTAACAAACAGAAGGCAGACACTTATATAAAATGCCATGATGGAGGAATTTATCCCAAATAAAAGAACAAGATAAGGCCACAGTCAGAGAAATAAGTGAAACCAGTATAAGTAAAATGCCTGATGTAGAATTAAAGCAACAATCATAAGGATACTAACTGGGCTTGACAAAAGAATAGAAGACATCAGCGAGACCCTTGCACAGAGATAGTAGATTCAAAAGAGAATCAATCAGATATGAAGAATGCAATAAGTGAGATTGGAAACAGGCATGATGCAAGGAAGCAGGCTGGAAGAAGCAGAAGAATGCATTAATAACCTAGAATACAAAGTAATCAAAAGCAAAGAAGCTGAATAAAAGAGAGAATTATGCAATACAAGAATAGACTTAGAGAACTCAGTGACTCCATCAAACATAATGGCATCCATACTGTAGGAGTCCCAGAAGAAGAAAAAAAGAGAAAAGGGGGAAGAAAATTATTTTAAGAAATAAGAGAAGAAAAGTTCCATAATCTGGGGAAGGAAACAGACATCCAGGTCCAGGAGACACAGAGAACTACCATCAAAATCAACAAAATCAGGCCCACACCAAGACATATTGCCCACACCAAGACATATTGTAATTAAATTTGCAAACTACAATGATAAAGAAAAAAGTATTAAAAACAAGAAGACAAAAGAAGTCCTTAACTTAAAAGGGAAAACCCATAAGGCTAACTGGAGATTTTTCAAAAGAAACTTGGCAAGCCACAAGGAAGTGGCATAATATACTCAATGTGCTAAATGGGAAAAATCTGTAGCCAAGAATACTCTATCATGTGTTTGGGAGATTTTTAATTACTAATTCGATTTCTGTACTGGTTATGGGTCTGCTTAAATTTTCTATTTCTTCCTGTTTCAGTTTTGGTAGTTTATAATTTTCTAGCAATTTTTCCATTTCTTCCAGATTGCCCATTTTATTGGCATATAATTGCTCGTAATATTCTCTTATTAGTGTTTGTATTTCTGCTATATTGATTGTGATCTCTCCTCTTCCATTCTTGATTTTATTTATTTGGATCCTTTCCTTTTTCTTTTTGATCAAACTGGCTAGGGGTTTATCAATTTTGTTAATTTTTTCAAAGAACTAGCTTCTGGTTTCATTGGTCTGTTCTGTTTTTGTTTGTTTTGTTTTGTTTTTGTTTTGATTTGTTTTTATTTTGGTTTTGATTGCATTGATTTCAGCTCTAATCTTTATTATTTCCTGTCTTCTGCTGGTTTCTGCTGTTCTTTTTCCAGCTCTTTAAAGTGTAAGGTTAGGTTGTATATCTGAGACCTTTCTTCCTTCTTTAGGAAGACCTGGATTGCTATGTACTTCCCTCTTATGACTGCCTTTCCTGTGTCCCAGAGGTTTTGGGCTGTGGTGTTATCATTTTCATTGGCTTCCATGTACTTTTTAATTTCCTCTTTAACTTCTTGTTTAGTCTGTTCATACTTTAGTAGGATGGTCTTTAGTGTCCAAGTATTTGTTATCTTACCACATTTTTCCTTGTGGTTGATTTTGAATTTCATACTGTTGTTGTCTGAAAATATGCAAGGTATGATCTTGATCTTTTTGTACTTGTTGAGGGCTGATTTGTGTCCCTATGTGATCTATTCTTGAGAACATTCCATGTGCACTGGAAAAGAATGTGTATTCCACTGCATTAGGATGAAATGTTCTGAATAAATCTGTTAAGTTCATCTGGTCCAGTGTGTCATTCAAAGCCATTGTTTCCTTGTTGATTTTCTGTTTAGATGATTTATTGCTGTAAATGGTGTGTTGAAGTCCCCTACTATTTTGGTATTATTATCAATGAGTTTCTTTGTTTGTGATTAATTGATTTATGTATTTGGGTGCTCTTACATGTGGAGCATAAATGTTACAATTGTTATGTCTTCTTGGTGGATAGACCCCTTAAATATGATATAATGTCCTTCTTCATCTCTTGTTACTGTCTTTATTTTAAAGTCCAGATTGTCTGATATAAACATGGCTACTCTGGCTTTCTTTTGGTGACCATTAGCATGATAGATACTCTGGCTTTCTTTTGGTGACCATTAGCACGATAGATGGTTCTCCACCCTCTTTCTTTCAATCTGAAGGTGTCTTTAGGTCTAAAGTGGGTCTCTTGTAAACAACATATAGATGGATCTTGTTTTCTTTTCCATTCTGTCACCCTGTGTCTTTTAATTGGAGCATTTAGTCCATTGACGTTTAGAGTGAGTACTGAAAGCTATGAATTTATTGCCATTATGTTTGTTGTAGAGTTGTAGTTTATGATGGTATTCTCTGGTCCTTTGTTGCTTTTGGTCTTTTTTTTTTTCATCGTATCTCCCCTCAGAGAGCCCCCTTAAAATTTCTTCCATGGCTGGTTTAGTGGTCATGAACTCCTTTAATATTTGTTGGTCTGGGAAACTTTTTATCGCTCCTTCTATTCTGAATGACAGCCTTGCTGGTTAAAGAATTCTTGGCTGCATATTTCTCTGATTCAGCACATTGAATATATCCTGCCACTCCTTTCTGGCCTGCCAAGGTTCTGTGGATAGGTCTGCTGCAAACCTCATCTGTCTTCCCTGTAGGTTAAGGACTTTTTTTTCCCTTGCTGCTTTCATGATTCTCTCCTTGCCTGAGTATTTTGTGAATTTGACTATGATTTGTCTTGTTGATGATCGATTTTTGTTGAATCTAATGGGAGTCCTCTGTGCTTCCTAGATTTTGATGTGTGTGTCTTTCCTCAGGTTAGGAAAGTTTTCTGCTATGATTTGCTCACATAAGCCTTCTACCCCTTTTTCTCTTCATCTTCTGGGACCCCTATGCTTCTGATGTTGTTTTTTAATGAGTCCCTGACTTCTCTAGTTCTTAAATCATGCTCTTTTGCCTTAGTCTCCCTCTTTTTTTTTTCTGGTTCATTATTCTCCATAAGTTTGTCCTCTGTATCTGTGATTCATTGCTCTGCTTCATCCACACTTGCCACCGTGGCATCCATTTGAGATTGTGCCTCAGTTATAGTGTTTTTAATTTCATCCTGACTAGCTTTTATTTCTTTTATTTCTGCAGAAAGAGATTCTAATCTATTTTCAACTCCAGCTAGTATTCTTATTATCGTGATTCTAAATTCTGGTTCAGACATCTCTTTTGTATCTGTGTTGAATAAGTCCCTGCCTGTCATTTCTTCCTGTTCTTTCTTTTGGGGTGAATTCCTTTGTTCCTTATTTTGAAGGCCAGGGCCAGATGGATTTCCAGGAGGATTATACCACACATTTAAAGAAGAGTTAACATCTATTCTCTTGAAGCTGTTCCAAAAAATAGAGATGGAAGGAAAACTTCCAAACTCTTTCTATGAAGCCAGCATTACCTTGATTCCAAAACCAGACAAAGACCCTACTAAATAGGAGAACTATGGACCAGTTTCCCTAATGAACAAGGATGCAAAAATCCTCAACAAGATACTAGCCAACCGGATCCAACAATACATTAAAAAAAATTATTCGCGGGGCGCCTGGGTGGCGCAGTCGGTTGAGCGTCCGACTTCAGCCAGGTCACGATCTCGTGGTCCGCGAGTTCGAGCCCCGTGTCAGGCTCTGGGCTGATGGCTCGGAGCCTGGAGCCTGTTTCCGATTCTGTGTCTCCCTCTCTCTCTGCCCCTCCCCCGTTCATGCTCTGTCCCTCTCTGTCCCAAAAATAAATTAAAAAAAAAAAAATTATTCGCCACGACCAAGTGGGATTTATACCTGGGATGCAGGACTAGTTCAATATCTGCAAAACAATCAGTGTGATACATCACATCACTAAAAGAAAGGACAAGAACCACATGATCCTCTCAATAGATGCAGAGAAAACATTTGACAAAATACAGCATCCTTTCTTGATAAAAGCCCCCAAAAAAGTAGGTATAGAAGCATCATACCTCGAGATCATAAAAAGCATATATGAAAGACCCAACGCTAATATTATCCTCAATGGGGAAAAACCAAGAGCTTTCCCCCTAAGGTCAGGAACAAGATAGGGATATCCACTCTCACCACTGTTATTCAACGTAGTATTGGAAGTCTTAGCCTCAGCAGTCAGACAACAGGAAGAAATAAAAGGTATCCAAATCAGCCAAGAGAAGGTCAAACTGTCACTCTTCACAAATGACATGATACTCTATATAGGAAACCCAAAAGACTGCTAGAACTGACCCATGAATTCAGCAACGTTTCAGGATATAAAATCAATGCACAGAAATTGGTGGCATTCCTATACACCAATAATGAAGCAACAGAGAAATCAAAGAATCAGCCCCATTAATAATTGCACCAAAACCCATAAAATACCTAGGAATAAATCTATCCAAAGAGGTGAAAAACCTATACACTGAAAAATATAGAAAGCTTATGAAAGAAATTGAAGAGGGCACAAAAAAAATGGAAAAAAAAATTCCATGCTCCTGGATAAGAAGAATAGGTATTGTTAAAATGTCAATACTACCCAAAGCAATCTACATTTTCAATGCAGTACCTATCAAAATAACACCAGCTTTCTTCACAGAACTAGAACAAACAATCCTAAAATTTTTATGGTACCACAAAAGACCCCAAATAGCCAAAGCAATCTTGAAAACAAAAACCAAAGCTGGAGGTATCATAATACCGGACTTCAAGCTGTATTACAAAGTTGTAATCATCAAGACAGTATGGTACTGGCACAAAAACACTCAAATCATGGAACAGAATAGAGAACCCAGAAATGGACCCATGTTGTGACATTTTTGCATGAAAGAATTTTAGTGAGAGGCAATCCTTCCAGCTTGTGTAAATTTCTAAACTCTATTATGTCTGTGCTATATTTTCCTTTATATAATTTGATAAATGCTAAAATTAAATATATGCAATATCTAGAACTTTTAATGAAACTTTAAACATGGAAAAAATTTCTTTCAATAAAGGGCGGATTCAAGTACTTAGCTGTAATGGAGTACATGGAAAATGTTCATTTGAAACCAACTTAGCTCTTTCAGCTTTGATCGGTAGTGAGAATTTTTTTTCCTTTTGTAATTACAATTGAAGCTACTGTTTTCAGTGATGTGAAGTATCAAATGGAAAAGAACAAGTGTTCTGAAAGTGGATACAAAAACCCGGTAACTTTCAACTATAGAAATAAAAACATCTCACTCCCTAGGAATTTAGCCTGCTGAATTTTAAACACAAACTTTCTCCTGTGGTGGTAGATGACTCTCTATAAATTAGGACCATTTAATAACCTAGTTGGTTATCCCTGCCTTCGTTATGAGGCAATTGTTATAGTTATCTACCTGCTGCTTCTTTTACTGATTTGTGTGTTTCAGAAACCTTTGTCATTCTCCTGAGACAAGTCTCTCTCTACTTTGTTTTCCTTATTCCCATGGCCTTTAGATCTTTACACTGTCCATTCATCCCTGATTGACAGATCTCAGAGGCTCTGTCAAGGCTGTTGGTCCCCAAAGCCATTAAACTGTCATTCAGCCTCCTGGTGTCATGACTAAATCCAAAAAAAGTTCTCCATTGCTGTTCACTTAGCTGTAGAGCATGTTGTCCTTCTGTAGTACTTGAGTCTTTTATTCTCTAAGTGACTTTATCATTAATATATTTAAACTGTGTTTTTAAAGAATATATTAAATATAGATTTTGTTTTAAAATTTTCTTGTTGGGGCGCCTGGGTGGCTCAGTCGGTTAAGCGTCCGACTTCAGCTCAGGTCACGATCTCGCGGTCTGTGAGTTCGAGCCCCGTGTCGGGCTCTGGGCTTATGGCTCAGAGCCTGGAGCCTGCTTCTGATTCTGTGTCTCCCTCTCTCTCTGCCCCTCTCCTGTTCATGCTCTGTCTCTCTCTGTCTCAAAAATAAATAAACATTAAAAAAATTTTTGTAAAAAATAAAATTTTCTTGTCAAGATTTACATGTTGGTCAAAGCTAAAATATAACAAACAAATAGCAAGTCTATCAGGGAAATAAGTATCATTATAAGATTAGTTGGCTTATACTATAACTCTTTATAACATTGGTCTTTGATGTTCCCTGAGATTATATAGTATGCTTAGGGATAAAATAGAACATATAAATGCTAATTATTTTGTAGATAAAATGTGTTATATGTAAATATTCATAAATCAATGAATGAGGATGACTAATTACAATACTTTTCCAAATGCGTTTTTTTTTTTAATAAATATAATTTGGGTGATCATCAAAATTATGAAATTCATTGATGGACCTCAGTTGGATACTGATTATCTCTGTGGTGCTTTCAAGTATTAGACGTTCAGGTAACTTTTAGTATACAAATTGTAGTGCTTCCATTTGCTATAAATGCAAAGAAAATAGGTTGATTTTCTTTTCAAGATTAAATTCCATTGTAAAATACAGTGTAATTGGTAATATAAGACTTTTCTGATAAACATTTCTGTAACATGAGACATCAGCCTAAAAGTCTAAATTATTTAATTTAAAGAATAGTAATCAAGTATTTCTTTGCAAGCCACTCTTCCAGTGCTTGGGTTGCATCCAGGAACAGAATGAAGGTCCTGACTTTGGGGAGGGTTTTGTTGTTGTTGTTGTTGCTGTTGTTTTGTTTTGTTTTTCTAACTTTAAATGAGCCTTGACCTGATCTATTTTCTAAAATGGATTCGATCTTTGGCACAAACTTTTGATTTACATCCATGCAAATAGCTTCAAAGACCAGGAATTAGTATGGAGTCTGTTATGTGGAGGACAGTCAGAGCAGAGTATTAGCAAAAGACCCTGAGCTTTTTACCAATAAATGCATCAGAATATCAAAATCATAAATTATATTTTCTATGCTTTAATTATTTTTTAAACAATATTCAAACATTCCTAAGCACTAGAGAAAAACATTCAAATTATAATTTTAATTGTTATAAATATCAGGATGGGTCATATATTTTCAGAATCTTAATATAGGTATAGACTCAGTACAAACACTAAAAATAGACACACATTTTTATAAGTAGGTTGATATATATATATATATATATATACATATATATATATATATATATAATTTAAAGCATATGACTGAGATATTTGATATTTTGGTTTTGAAATTTTAACTCATTTAATGTAAAACTTCATATGGTTTAAATCAGGGGAAGTTTTCAATAGAATTTTATCAGAGTACTTAAGAAGTAAAAAATATCTTGACATTTGACTATTTGACAACCAAAAAGTGAGATAAAAAGAAAATATATCCTGTAATAGTAAATGGTTTATCTTCTTCATTTCGAACTTCCGAGTTCTTCATCTCTCTAGCTGAGATGACTGATAAGCCTACCCCAATCTCTTTGCTCATTATTAGGACCAGTCTTGAAAATAGAAGTATATATTTAAAATAATTAAATGAGTCCCACATTGTAGAACTTGTGCTGAGAGTATAGCCCATTAGATTGTAAGCCTTCTGACAGCAGTATAGGTTTTTATTATTTATCACTTTTACCCCAACAGTTATCACATTCTTTCATATGGTAGCCATTGACAATAATTTGATGGATGAATAATATATTCTTGCTCTGTGTCATTTCCTGCCATTCTCAAGCTTTAAGAAGGAGGAATTATAAAATAGAGCAACATTGGAAACTACTTACTGTGTAATAGGTATTAGGAACTGGAATTTTGAGGTGAAAGCATGCCTGTGTCTTTTTCTATCATGGTTCTCTAAATCTCTGCATCTGTTGTTTGGAGCCCATCTAATGATGAAGATTGTCAGGATGAATAAAAATACCAAGACAACTGTATGTTGCTTACAAACATCTCAATTCAAATTCAACAGCATAAGTAGTTGAAATAAAACAATGAAAACGTGTACACCATGAAAATATTAACTTAAAAATGGGAAAGCAAGAGTGACTATATTAATATCTGATAAAGAATATTTCAGAGTAAAAACATTCTAGATACAGTACAATTCTTTCCAAATTCAACTGAATCTTTCTCCTGAAAAACAAAAGCAAAAAACATAGTTTCTGTCCCTTTTTCCCCCTCAAGAACATTTATGTTTTCATTGTTACAAGATCCCATGTCCCCAGTGTTTTATTTTTGAAGATAATTCTGGTATTCCCATGAACATATAAATTTCCCCTGTGATTGCCCATGTGTATACTATCATTATAGACTTGTCTTATTTTTATAAACTTAAAACTGTGTGTCTGCTTTCTGTGCTATGTTGACAATAGTTCAGAATGGTATCTATATATCTTTGTGCCACTAATAGTTATTATAGTGTCACAATTGATAAATACTTAATTACTTAATAGCTGGATATAATATTGAAGTAAATTATTCATCATTCTAAAGAAACATTCATTGTTTTGTAAAAGAGCGTGTATTCCTAGAAATCAAATCCATACTATGCAATCTTTGTTTTTACTCTGTTGAGGTCATCTGTTATTTAAAGCTACCTAATATGTTTTACATACTCTCTCTACATCTTGATAATTTTCCACACTATGAGTCTTACCTCCTCAAACGGAATGAGAGAGACTACATTCACAGAATCCCTTTCAAGTAGAACACATTTGTTTAATTAAAGTTACGCCAGTGAAAGGCAGTCAAGCACTCTTAGATACCTAAAAGGAAATCAGTCTTTTGGCAACCACTGTGATAGAGTATCCTTTGGCAACAATAGTTTCTGATACCAATTACTGAATGCCATAGAAGCCAAATGATAATGATGATCAGGTTTTGGAACAGAAATAAACATGGGGCATTGCTGCTGCCTCTGTCTGCCTTGTTGACCTTACCAGAGTTTCTGGAAGCTGCCAAATATCTTTTAATGAATTTTATTTCTGCTTAAGTAGCTCAGAGAGGATTGCATTGTTTGCAGTCAGGAGTCCTGAACACTAATCACTCTGATGTTAGCAGTACATGTTTGTTCTTAGTTATTTTTGATGGTAAAGATAATAAACTATGAACTTTCACAGAAATCTTCAATTTTTAGCACATCTGCTGCAATAGAAAAGTCAGCCTATCTGAGACAATCTGCTTTTGGGGGTATGTACTATATGATACTCCCATAACTCCTAGATTTCCTTTGGGTAGATAGTTTGTATCAAACAACTTTCCATCAGCTCAGGCAGAGAAGGGTGAATATATGTAGTTCACTTTCTCAGAGAGGCAAATTCATTTGTCTTAGACTAAAAGATAGATTCCTGCTAAGAGTGTGAAGATGTAATGTTAATACTCTGAGTCAATCTGGAGGTGTGAATAATATGAGTGCTCAGGTGAGGTTTGTACCTGTTTCTAATATCTTAACAAATGCACATGGAACATCACATTTCTTGCCAGCTGGGACTCCATCAGCAGCAGTGATAAAAATAGAAAAATAAAGGAAAGTAGAATGAATATGTATCTTTATTTAATAAACAAAAATTAAAATTCCATAAATATACATCTTAGTAACATGATTATTGGCTATATATTTTGTTTCTATAATGGCTTTTTGTGACTCTGCTATCCCAATTTTACAATCAGCTCACTTTAGCAAATACTGATTGGAGAAATCCTAAATATTCCAAAGTATATAGTGAATTATATATGCTGTGAATGTAGAGATGAAAAAGACAAGTGTATAACCTAATAAAATTACAGTTGGGAAACAAAAAGAAACAATGAGAAAACTAACATTTTACTGTTTTTTTAATGTTTATTTTGAGAGAGACAAAGAGAGAGAGAAAGAGAGAGAGAGAGAGAGGGAGAGAGAGAATTAGTGGGGAGGGGCAGAGAGGGCGAGAGAGAAATCCAAGTAGGCTCCCTCTATGCTGTCCTCACAGAGCCTGAGGTGAGGCTCAACCCCACAAACTGTGAGATAATGACCTGAGCCAAAATCAAGACTCAGATGCTTAACTAACTGAGCCACCCAGGTGCCCTGAGAACTAACATTTTGTTATGTCCTGGATGCCATGGACTCTGCAGAAATATTCACCCATGTTAACAAATGTACTGCTCATAGTAACCTTATAAATGAGGTTTCAGAGAAGTTCAATGATTTGTCTACAGTCATGGAAATAGTGGATTATCTTGTGGTTTAATAAAGGAACAGACATTCAGTTTATGGTTAGTTGATGTACAAAACTTAGCCCTTTTATTCTCATAAGTCGTTTTTACTCTTTATAACAACGAAATGTACTATGGAGTATCACGTGATTTTAATTATATTTTAACGTTTATGTAATATTAAAATGCTATATATGTAATAGCATGCTATAATGGTGTGTTATTAATAATATAAGCAGGTATATATTTGGAAATTAATTTATATATGCAAACAATGATCTATTCAGTTACACAGACAATATTTATTATTCATCTGTATTTGTGGCTACTTGGCAGTAACTCCATTGCCTTGAAATCCTATAAATATGTTAGAAACCACTGCTTCACACTCTGAGACAAAATTACTAATTCAAGATAGAGCAATTGCATTGCGTTTATAACATCCTCCTCAGAAAAGTAGTTAAAATAGTAATAATTTATCTTGTTGGAACAAAGATATTGGTGCTAAGATAAACTTGTTAAATTATCAGTTAAAAAGTTTAATTGCAATATTCCTGAGGAGCTGTATTTTGCTAAAATTCATATGGAACTATCTTCAAGAAAACCATATAAAATAATGTACTCTCTGAAATTATACTACATAACATTTTTCTCCCACAGTGCATCAAAAAAGACCAAGATTCAATGGAATATATTTTGGAAAACATTTTTTACATATTAATCTGACATCAGTGGACAATTGACTGATCAGACACCAGGCAAATATTTGGAAGATCACTGCCATAATCCAGGGAGAGTTTATAAGGTTATTTCTAGAAATAAACAAGAAGCCTAACATGGTGAAAGACTATAAAATATAAGTTAGTAGGACAACTGACACTATTTAGAGACAGACAGAAACATTTATACACATAAAAATAATAATAGCTATTATTTGTTCATAATTTACATGCTTTCTGCTACTGTTATTTGATATATGATGGTAAAATGTTTTGGCTTAATTTCAGTGTTGATAATGGCTAATGGTATTATCCAGCTTTTCAATGCTTATTGATTATTTAGGTATGACTTATGTGAAATATTCTTGTATTCTGTCAAATTTTCTATTGGTTATTTGTTTTTATTTCTTTATTTTTTATTTTTGTTGTTTTACTTGAGACAGAGTGCATGTGCACAAGTGTGCAAGAAAGGGGCAGAAAGAGAGGAAGAGAGTGAATCCTAAGCAGGCTCCATGGTGTCAGCACAGAACTCATGGCTGGACTTGATCTCACAAATGTGAGATCATGTCCTGAGCTGAAATCAAGAGTTGCATGCTTAACTGACAGCTGGCATCTGGGTTGTTTAAAATGATAGATTTCAAAACATGTTATATTAACAAGTTAACCTGCAGAACAAATTTTATTATAACAAATTTGTAGATACCTATGGAATTTTTGACAAACTCCATATTGCAAAATTACGTTTGATGTTTGAAAAAATACATTGCATAATGCCAGTGAATGGGATTTGTCCTTTTTGGGATGGAACTTGGATTGAAAGTATAATGAACATTAAGAAAAGACATAGCAATATATTTAATATTACCAAGACCCTTCTGTCTGAAGTGAATTGGATCTGATGATGATTTATACAATATTCTTTATTATTGAAAATAAAATAAACTCTGGTTTTTATTGTTTTTATTTTTTTAAATTCTTTATTTATTTTGGAAGAGACAGAGATAGTGTGAGTGGGGAGGGTGGGCAGAGAGAGAGGGAGAGAGAGAGAGAAAATCCCAAGCAGGTTCTGCATTGTCATCACAGAGCCCAATGAGAGGCTTGAACTCATGAAACTGTGAGATCATGTCCTGAGCCAAAACCAAGAGTTGGACTTTTAACCAACTGATCCACCCAAGCGCCCATTTCTTGTTTTTGTTTTTATTTTAAGTTTATTTATTTTGAGAGAGAGAGAACACAAGCCGGGGAGGGGCAGAGAGAGAGAATCCCAAGCAGGCCTCACACTGTCAGCACAGAGCCTGATGGGGGCCTTGAAATTACTAACTGTGAGATCATGATCTAAGCTGAAGTCAAAAGTTGGATGCTTAACCAACTGAGACACCCTGGTGCCCCAACTCTAGTTGAGTTTTAAAAAATAAGTCAATATTCAGTTTACTCTTACTTGTAGCATTTATCTTGACTCTCAAAAATATGATGTGTATTATTTTTAAATCAGGTGTGATTTAGTCATCATTTTACTTTAAAATTTTTAAAAGACTTTATTGTTTAGAGTAGTTTTTGGTTTACAGAAAGTGGAAATGACAAGATTCCCCATATACTGCTCAGACAGATGAATAGCCTCCTGTATGAAAATCTCCAACCAGTCGCTCCTTATCAGGGAAATACAAATCAAAGCCACACTCAGATATCACCTCACGCTAGTCAGAGTGGCCAAAATGAACAAATCAGGAGACTATAGATGCTGGAGAGGATGTGGAGAAACGGGAACCCTCTTGCACTGTTGGTGGGAATGCAAATTGGTGCAGCCACTCTGGAAAGCAGTGTGGAGGTCCCTCAGAAAATTAAAACTAGACCTACCCTATGACCCAGCAATAGCACTGCTAGGAATTTACCCAAGGGATACAGGAGTACTGATGCATAGGGGCACTCGTACCCCAATGTTTATAGCAGCACTCTCAACAATAGCCAAATTATGGAAAGAGCCTAAATGTCCATCAACTGATGAGTGGATAAAGAAATTGTGGTTTATATACACAATGGAATACTACATGGCAATGAGAAAGAATGAAATATGGCCTTTTGTAGCAACGTGGATGGAACTGGAGAGTGTGATGCTAAGTGAAATAAGCCATGCAGAGAAAGACAGATACCATATGGTTTCACTCTTATGTGGATCCTGAGAAACTTAACAGAAACCCATGGGGGAGGGGAAGGGGAAAAAAAAAAAAAGAGGTTAGAGTGGGAGAGAGCCAAAGCATAGGAGACTGTTAAAAACTGAGAACAAACTGAGGGTTGATGGGGGGTGGGAGGGAGGGGAGGGCACCTTTTGGGATGAGCACTGGGTGTTGTATGGAAACCAATTTGACAATAAATTTCATATATTGAAAAAAAAAAAAATCTCCAACCAGAGTGGTGCATTTGTTTCAACTGATGAACCTATACTCCTCATTAACACCTACAGTCCATAGTTTACATAGGGTTCATACATAGGTACTACATCCTATGGGTTTGGACAAACGTACAATGACATGTATCCATTATTATAGTATCATACAGAAAATTTTCACTGCCCTGAAAATCCTCTTCATCCTTTTGTTAACCAAGGTAATAGTTTCTCTATTTAGAATATTTAAAGATAATCATGAGTAAACTATGTAATCTGATCTGATATACAGTTTAAATATAATACTTATATCTTTTTAATCACCTTAAATATAACAGGTTCTAGGTGTAATCACCTGCTGCATAACTTATAAATAAGTCATCTAAAAGTTTGTCTGTGTGTGTTATACATACAAAGGTTATGAGGTATGTACATATGTAGTATTTGATACTAAGTTTTAACAGTACCTTCTAAAAGAAAAATATCACCAAAAATTCTTTGCCTTTAAAATATAACAATCTGTAGCTAGATTTTCATTGGGCAGAAGGTATTTACTTATAATAATTTCAAAACATAATCTAGTTTTGATAAAATCAAATAAATTATATAAAAGACACTTGTCAAATATAAACTTGTTTTCAAAATATATTATTTTTTTTCCTGCTTTATTTGTATGCTTGGATTAAAATTATAAAAGTCAATGGCACATTTTTTCAAGTGAAAAGAACACACACATACACACACATGCATGCACACACACACTTTAACTGTATCATATGTTGACTTTCTCCTGCTAACATTGACATTTTATAAAGGTTGCTGTAGTGTTCATCTTAAGCTAACAAATGACTTCTATGACTCTTGTTTGCTTATAAAAATATTAAAATTAAACATGAAAGTGAAAAGACTTTCTTGTCTTCTCATATTTTGTCTGGTAAAAATGACGCTGAAAGAATATAACTTAGAGGCATCAATATAAATATAAATATATTTTATAAATTTATAAATTTATCAATATAAAAAAACACAGTGTTTTTAATTTCTGGTATGCAGTAAAGTAATTCAACAATTCCATATATTACTCATTGTTTTTCAAGATAAATGTACTTTTAACCCTCTTCACCAATTTTACCCATCCCCCTAGCCACCTAACCATCTGTTTATCCTCTATAGTTAAGAGCCTGTTTTTGGTTTTTCTCCCCCCTCCCCCACTTTGTTCCTTTGTTTCTTAAATTTCACATTTGAGTGAAATCATATGGTATTTGTCTTTCTCTGACTGGCTTTTTTCACTTAGCATTATATTCTAGCTCCTTGCATGTTGATGCAAATGGCAAGATTTCATTCTTTTTAATGAAACATTTTTGATGCTACTGTAATTTGAGTTTGTGTAAGTTTTCCTCAGGTTAAATTAAGAACATATATACAAATATAAGAAGTACAAAAGATAATTTCCACCATCTTTAGTCAAGTTTGAAATATGAATTCTATTAGTAAATGACTAAATTTAGTAATATAAAATGTAAGATACCATTTTTTTGTAGTTGCAATGACAAAATGTAAGATATCACTTTTTGTAGTTGTAATGATAAAGACACATATTAGCTCCAGAAACCATGAAACATGTATCTGAGTAAGAAAACAGAAATAAATGGAACTAACATTTATATCACGTTTCATAATGGAGGGAGACAGATATTTTTGAAACTACTTTAGTAGTAATGATTTTCAGTTTCCCATATGTAGTCAAAGCCTCTAAAAACACCATTTCATTTTTTTATCTTTAAACTTTACAAATAGTGCAGTATAGGGGCATCTGGGTGGCCCACTCAATTGAATCCAAGTCTTGATTTTGGCTCAGGTCATGATCTCATGGTTCTTGAAATCAAATCCTGAATTGGGCTCTGCGCTGACAGTGTGGAGCCTGCTTGGGATTCTCTCTCCCTCTCTCTCTGTCCCTTCCCCCTCTCAAAATAAATAAATAAACTTAAAAAATAGTGCAATATAGTAGAATTGCAAAATTTATTTCATATTAAAATGCTGATGTACCTACAAAGCCCTTATGTGTGGATAGGAGAGAAAAAAATAGCTCTGTTCTGTAAAGTTCAAATATTGGATGATATGGTTTTGATAATCCTTAAAATAGTGTTTAGTATTTATTAGATAAAACTGTGTGGTCACTTAGCATCTTTTCTGTCCTACTACTTCTGTAATTTCTTTGGCAAAGCCCTTGGAGCATATCAGCTGTCTGTGGTGGCTACCTGACTGATGGTTCAAATTGTAATACTTTGCCTGACAGTAGTAATAACAATCACATCTAGACAAATATCATTGGTGTCAAATTGTAAGTAACATTCTGAACATTTCTTTTGTTTAAGGTGGCATTTAATATAAAGAATAAGGATTTGTGGAAAATAATTTATGTGTTTTTACAATATGCCACACTTGTCAAATCTCTGTTATCACTACCTGATATATACTTTGCCATGTGATTAATTGGAAAAATATACATCTAGGTGTTAGAGGAATATCAATGCTGTTAAACTTCTCACATATGCAATGGATGCTTTCACTCCTTCACAAACAAAACACTTTGTCTTCATCAAGAATAATCCTTCCACACCCAACACTACTACTTCTTTGTGTTCTCTGAGGTCTGAAGTCCTAGTAGTACTTGGAAAAATCATTGATATCCCAGAAGACCTTCCACACACTCTCTGTCTTGGAAAATGTGTTCTGTATACTGCAGTAATGAAGTCCCAGATTCAAATTTTGACTCCATCATTTGCTAGTAGTGAGCCATTGGACAAGTTACTTAACATCTCCTAGCCTCAGTTTTCTGTTCTTCAAAACATGTCAATATTACTTGTCTTGTCATCTTAATATTCAAAAGTTAGCACTTATAATCTGGCTTGCGATATAAAGTGTGTTTATGTAGCTAGTCTGTCAGTAATTTCCACATTTATCTTGATGTGTAACTTGGTGACATTCATGGTTCATATTAGGAATAGTTTCCTCATATCTAACAATTTAGATTGCTATTTTTACCTAATAGATATATTTTTTCTAGGTCCGTATAATTGGATATACTATTTTTCTATAATATATACTTATATGTATTATTGTAGTATATTCCCACTAAAGTTTATTGTTTTCATATGCTAAGCATGTGGTCAAATTTTGGAAGCAATGCATCCTCATTATGATGGCAAAAATAACTGTTTTCTTGATAGCCATAGAATGAAAAAGAAAAAGTAAGAGAATAAAGCCATATGCATTTAAAAATATTTCAAGTGTTAAAATATAACTAAAATCACCCAATAAAACGGACCACAGGTTATGAATATTTTTAGTCTGTTTTCTACAAATATATTATAGGAATTAAGACATTACCAATATTTGAAGATCACCAATTCAACAATAATTACTGTCATGAGAAGCATAATGTCTTTAGAAACATTTTAATGTGTTTGATTAATTAATCTTCATTTACACTAGAGAGTGATTACAATTATAATATTAAGCATGTTAGAAAATTGTCTGAAAATGTGTGTATGTGAATTTTATTGTAAAAATGAAATACCCAAATGAGATTATTCTATAAAGATAACAAACCTCCAAAGAATTCAGGATGTTTCATATAACCAGTCTGTATCTTTAGGTATTTAGTATTTAGACTAAAATTATGCTAATATATAGGAAAATAGGATGAGCATATTTATACCTATATCTACATTTATATGTCTGTATCTATATCTACATACACAGTCACATATATATCATACCTTGCTATCTATGTCTGCACGCAGACACACACACACACACACACACACACACACACACACACACATCTTGCTTTGAAATTGCCTTTCTTTTCAATTGACTGAATTAAAGTTATTAGGATGACACAAGCTTCCAACATATATTCCAAATTTACATATGTTGCTAGAAACATGAGAAATTTGATTCAGAAACTGGACCCTATACAACATTATCACAGGCTTAGCTTTCTTCCTTATCACAAGAGGTCTCTTCCTTTGAGCTTAGTCATTTACCTTCTCATACCAATATAATGTAAGTATAGAGATGTTATTTTTGTGTTGTTGTACATAAGTAATGTCTGGACTTTTGTCTACGTCCACAAAAATATTACATTTTCTAGTAATATCACAAAATATTCACATTCAAAAATGAAGAATGAAATCATTGTATAATTTTCTATCAGTTTATGTAGAGTTATCTTTTGTTATACATTTTCTTCTCTGAGAAAATCTTCAGAGTGATTATTAATTCTCTTGTAACTATCTAAATGTGTATAATTTGGAACACTTCTACATTTTATTTTGTTCAATAAATTTCTTATAGAAACATGTATTGGTGATATAATATTCTACACATAGTAAAATTCAGTCATCACTTGTGATCAGTGACAGTATCCTTTAAAATATGTATATGTGCTTTAGCCATTCCATCAAATTAAATGCAAATTAACATTTTATGGATGAATAAATACTCAAGTATAATATCTCTTGATAGGTGATTGATGCAAATAACAACTACCTGGAATACAAATATTTCATAGTTTTAAACTCTGAATATGATGTAATTACCAAATAAAAGTAATTTTTCTCTGTGTGCTTTTGAAATATCCTATAAAAGCACATAAATTCAGTACCTTGAGATAATCTTATTTCAATTGTTTTTTAAATTAAGCTTTATGAGTTTTGAAGTGAAGATGCATCTCCTGTGTCTGGATAAATGAACTCCTGTACCTAAAAGTCAAATAATAACTTATTTGCAGTAAGAGTAAGAACTATGAAAGATGAGCTAGATGCTTTTGTGATTTTGCAGACAAAAATTTTTAAAAATGCTGTCTTGACATTTTGGCTGCATTCAAATATTTGAGGAGTTTTGTATGAAAAAGAAGGTTGAATCTGCTTGTTCTCAGAGAGTGTAGAAGGAAGAATAGGGACTAGAATATGGAGATAAAAGGAGAAATATTCGTCTTGCAAATGATGATGAATTTCCAATAATTAGTGGTAGGCAGAGACCTGTGCCCATTATTCCCAAGAGTAAATTAATTATCCCTGCTGTGTGTCGGAGTTTGCACCAAAGAGCTTTGCAGAAAATTCCTGCTCGTATGATTATGATAATAGCATCAGAAACAATAAGGTGAAGGATGTATTGAGGGTAAGAAAGGAGGGTAGCACAAATAGGGAACTCTAAGTGTGGTGCCTTTTGAACACACTGTTTTTTTTTTCTTCTGGCACTCTGATGGTATAGCTTAAGAAAACTGACTTTAATGGCAGCAATAAATTTGCCAAATTTCATATTCAATCCAGACAGATAGATTTCCTCATATTTGCTTTCAATGCTAATGGATACATCTGTGAATATGCTAAAGTGTGGAAAAGTACAAAATGGTGCTTTGGGGACAAAAAACACTAATTGAAGCATATCATCGTCATCATCATCATCATCATCATCATCAATCAGGCTTGAAATACGTTTCTTCTTTATACCTGATTACACAGGGAAGAATAAAATGAAATGAGAACCAATTATGTATTTTTTTAATGGATGTCACTGATAATTCCATCTCAGATTTAATTTGAAGAGTGTCTTACAAGTCATAGTCAAGATTCTCTGAAGTCAGAAAGGGAACTTTTATTTGGAGACACTAAATGGGGAATTAGATCCTCTTCTAGCTGAGGTGATCATGTCAAATTAAATACTTCATTTTATGAGAGAAGCAAATGGAGTGGTGATGGCAGAAGAGGCACTTAGCCAGCCAAATCAGCCGAAGCTGTATATTAGATGTCACAGCCAACTTGTCTTCAGATCACGTATGTCAAAGAGTATCTCCATAATTTTAGCTGTTGGGTTCACCACTACCCCTGACAAATTAAATCAAATAGTATCACTTGGTGCATTCATTTAGAACCAATATAACAGTTGGCAGAGATAAGAGGAATAGGTTCCACAGGGTCCCATTACAGAAGTATCATTAAATGAAAATAATTAAGTACTTTCAGTATCATACTATGTACTGTCTTACTTGACTCTTTGCTGATATATTAGTAACTGAGTGCTGTGGTAATTGAGATTGTATTTCAAATGAAATGGTTTATTTGGAACCGTGAAGTAATTCAATTAAAAAGTTTATTTCAAATATATGTTTTCTTTGCATGGTGCTCATTTGTCATCTTGCACTGTGATTTTGTAAAGGAGAGGTAATAAATATCTTGAACCTCAAGGATCATTATGGGTGGTTTATTCCTTCACACTTAAAGGTCCAGAGTGCATATTTTTTACTGTGAGTTGTAATAGTGCCAGTATAATTAAAATTACCTACAATACTGATATTCAAGACAAACCAATGTTTTCTAAAATATTGTAGGAAAATAAATGAGTGGCTATTACTAGAAAACAGGTGAGTATATGAATTAATATTCTCACATGCACACTATGTATTTTTTCACACTTAGCATTTCCTTTTTTTTTTTTTTTTTAATTTTTTTTTTTAACGTTTTTTTTTTTTTTTTTGGAAGAGAGGGAGACAGAGCATGAAGGGGGGAGGGGCAGAGAGAGTGGGAGACACAGAATCGGAAACAGGCTCCAGGCTCCGAGCCATCAGCCCAGAGCCTGACGCGGGGCTCGAACTCACGGACGGCGAGATCGTGACCTGGCTGAAGTCGGACGCTTAACCGACTGCGCCACCCAGGCGCCCCAGCATTTCCTTGTTTTAATGGGAGTTCGCTCAAATGGAAGTCCCCAATAAATGATGATATTGACATCAATGATTATTATCATTATTGTTATTTCTTTGCAGTTTTAGATAATACATGGAATATGATACTTATCTACTGAACAGACAGGTGGGGAAATTAAAGAGGGAAAATTTAATTAGGTTTATTAAAAAGAAACAGCTGATTAATCATAATATATAGGGCAGAACATAATTCTTCCAATTCTGTTCTCTGTGAATTTTGTTACTGTGTTATACCATTCAAATTCTAAGTTCATTGTATAGATTAATTATGAACTGTCTCACAAAACATTGTAGGCTCCATTCTGTCTAGTTGTTTTTAACATATTGTATGATCTTTGATTTCCCCTATCATGGACTAGAGTATCACAGATGAATACATGCCAGATTCATGTCTGTGACAGACACTATTTATTTGCTCCATGCTCATGGTATCTTTCTTTACAAAGAGAACACTGGTATTATTCATGATGGCATTCAGCTCCAATTTTAAAAGCCTGACGTTTATCCCAGAGCTGCTTCCCATTTTTTTCCCTATGCCTGTATGGCAATGAGAAAGAAGGAAGGGAAGGAAGACAGAGCAGTGCTGTGTCATTCTCCAGTTGAACATCTACTTAGGCAATGGCTAATGATTGATCTTTATGTCTAAATTAGCTGTATTAACACCAACCACCACATCACCTGCAAAAATAGAGGGAGAGATGATCAGAAGAGCAAGTGATTTTGAGTCAGAGTCTCAGAGGAAGGAGATGAGGTAAGGAGGTAAAAGGACAAGCAGAGAGTATAGGAAACCAGAGAAAGTAACCCCACAAAATTATCTAAAAAAACATATGGTTTCCCCATGAGGGAATCCGCATTTGAGCTGATTTGAGCCACACCAAGTACACTGATGATCAGTCACTGTTGACCCGAGAATCAGTAATACTGAAGAAAGAACACCATTAAATGGCCAATTAGGTGAAGAGCCACATACAATTCTGCTCTTTGCATTCAAACAACTAAGTTTTGGAGAGGGAGTGAAAAGAAAATTTATAATCAGATTATAGCACTAAGGTTCCCAACACCAGCACCCAGAGATCCAGATCAAGTCTTCATGAAGGAATGAAAGAAGGATGTAAGCTTCAAATGAGGATGGAAACTGAACTTTAGGCCAGACTGTGTTTGAAAAACAGAGTGGCTGGCAAGATACAGAATCTGTTCAAGGTACCATTAAGGTGCCACTAATGGATTAGACAGAGAGAGTCAGCGTGGACATGTATAGAAACAGTGATAAAAGAAAAGTGAACGTCTCCTAGGTATAATTTACTAAGTTGAAACTGCTAAAACAAAACAGAGGCATAACAACCTAATAATGAAGTTAATTAAACATAAGAAAAATGGTCTTGTAATGAACGTTATACTTCCTCACTTCCTCATAGAGAGATTCAAATGAAACACCATCTATAAATGATTATTTGACCCAAAGTCTTTGAGAGACAAGAGTGAGGAGAGAGAAAGAAAGGCAGAGAGCGAGAGAGAGAGAGAGAACTAGAACACACAGAAACTGTCATAGATCAGAGGATACAGAGACATGATGACTAAATGCAATGTCATATTGCACTCTTGAAGCAAAACAGAGCATTAATGGAAAATTGGATGACATCTGAATGAAGTCTGGAATTTAGTAACGATATACTAACATTTGTTTATTACTTTTGATTAATATATCCTGGTATGTAAGATGTCAGCAGCATGTGGAAATGAGTGAAAGAATGGCAAAAGTTTCTGTATTATCTTTGGAACTTTTTTATAAACCTAAAATTATTCAGAAGGCTTTTATAAATTTTACTTAAGTAAACAAAATGATTACAAAATGAGTAAAGGATATACACAGATGATTCACAGGAAAAAAAAACATAAAAGAGGGTGAAGTTTCTGAACAGGCAATATCCTGGTAGAATTCAGGTAAAACAAATTTTAAAACTATATAAATTTTTTATAATGATAAAATATGTATTTCAAAATATATCATCCCCTTCTGCTTGTCATTAGACAAACCCCGAGTTGGGAACACTCTATAAAACACCTGAACAGTACTTTTGAAAAGGATCAAGCAAATGAAAAGAAAGTCTGAGTTGAGGAGCCTCCAGAGGCATGGTAGCTAACTGTAACGTGGTATTATTCATAGATGAGATATGACAACAGTAAACAATATATTAAGTAAAAACTTAGAGAATGTTAATAATAATGGACCAGTTAATAATCAAGTATCAATATTGGTTCAGTAGTTCTGACAGATTACCATAGTAATATTTCATTTTAACAATAAGGAAATCTGGGTGCAGGGTATATGGGAACTCTATATTATCTTTGCAACTCTTCTGTCAGTCTATATTATTCAAAAATAAGATTACTTGTATTTGTATATACAAATTTTTGGTGGAAGAGACCATAAACATGCATCACATATAAAACACACATACCTACCTACATACATACATACATATACAGAAACATATTAAACATAATTTACAAAGAGCTAGAAGGAAACTAAATTTTTAACCTGTTTCTCTCTGGGGGATAGAACTATGAATTATTGTTATTCTTTTATAATATTTTCTAAGTGATCTGTAATAGCTCCATGTTATTATCATTAAGCTATTATTAAGATAATGTTGAATATTACTAAGGACTAAACTAAAACATAAGAGAAAAAAATCCATTCAATTTTATATACCTGAGTGGTGGACATTATCAACCAGATTATTCTAAATAAATGGCTCAGATGTAGCTATGCCCTAAATGAGAAAAAAGAAGACTCAGGAAGGGGCAACAATATGTTTGCACAATAATATTCATCAGTTAAATCCATTTAGACTATACTGCTGCTTAGGAGATTTGTCTTCAGCAATGCAGATTTAGAATGCACTCATATGAAAATGTTTTTTAGGCAGCTGGATTTGGGTAGAAACTGTGCGAAAGAGGGCTGAAAGAGAGGGAAAAGAAGGAAGAAAGGGAGGGAGGATGGAAGAGAGAGAGAGAGAGAGAGAGAAAGTAAACACAAGAAAGAAAATCTCAGTAGAAAGACTCCTGTTCTGAGGGAATTCCATCTCCTCCCACCCTGTGGAAAGTTGAAAAAAAAAAAAAAAAGTCACTGAGTAAACTTGTGTGTATTCCTGCCACCTTGTGGTGGTATCTTTTTTTTCCTAATCAAATTCCTCAAACTTTCTGTAGGTACCATCTGAAGTAAGTTATCGAAACATTTGCTGTCCTTAAGGTGCTCTCATTTCCCTCAGATCATTAACCAGGGTCGCTATTCTTGGCTAATATGTGATAATGAAACTAAGGGTACAGTGTCAAAGTGTCCGCTAAGGGTGGTAAGCAAGAGATGACAAAATGCTGGATAGGAGAGAATTTATTGACAGATAGCATTCTCTCACAAGTTTAGTCTTAACATTCTAGTACAGTATTTCGCACTGATTCCAATAACCTATCTAATGGCCCTTTAGGTTTTAAACATGGTTAATTAGAATAAATGGGTGGAGATGTGGTGCCTGACAGACTACTGAGAAAAAATTGAGAAAGATCGTAAAAATGGGAATGTTAAAATGGGATTTACTTTGAGACCAGAGATTCTACTACCTATGTTCTCTGGAAGGCACAGAAGACCATCAATTCATCAAGGCAATGAGAAAGGTGCTAGGAAAGGTGGCACCTGCTTCTTTGGAAGGTTTAACGTTGGTGTCCTCAGTAAAATATGATTAACTGTAAGAGATGCTATCATAGAACTTTGTTCCCTGGTCTCAATGGGCACAAGATTTTAGAAAGGCACATACTTGGTGGCAGTGATTATATACAGAGGAAGAGTTAAAATTACTATAATGGGAACAGAGGGGTAACAAAGTTACCTTGACCTTCAGGAGTTTATGGTAATTACTAATGGATTATGATGTTTCTAGAGAATGGATAGATTAACAGCTGGAAGGCTGACAAGAGATACTCAGTGCAAAAATTTATTAACCTAAGCCAGTTTACAACCCCAAATCTTACCAGTTAAAGTGAAGAATGAGACTCTTTAAAGAAAGACCGAGTAAGGGTGTGGCAAGTATACACAATAAATATTTCTCCACTTCTTCTCTTATGGGACTATGATGATTTACCATAATAATTAATTGTTGGGAGAGAAGGAATATCCAAATGTTAAGAATTTTTTAGCTTTAGGATCTAAGCTGCTTCTGATGTCAGGGTACCTGAAATGTAATCACAATCACTGCCCCCTGGGTGAAAGTGGCGATTTGTGGATGCTAAATGATGAATAGCACCCAAGAACATCCCAAAGTCTTTCAGATTATAAATAGCATACATACATTTAACATATGAAAAACCTTCATATTGGTTACCTGGAGTTGAGGTTAAGAGTCAGAGTAGGAGGAAGAGCCAATTGAAATCCCCTGAAATTCCAGGCCCCAGCCAAGACAGTGAATCCAAAGTACTGCTTTATCCTTGGAAGAGCTGCAAAAATTAATGCCATCTTCACAAAGTTAAAAAAGACAGAGGTAGGTAGATACTATTATTCTCTAATTCATTTACCTATTTGATCCTTAACGGGGAAATGTATCATGACATTTGTGGGCTCTACTAAACTTAGTCAAGTGGTAGTCACAACACCAGATGTTGTGACTCATGAGATATCTTTTTTCTTCAGGTCTTTAAAAATTTTTATTTAAGTACAGTTGACATAATATTAAATTAGTTTTAGATGTACAACATAGTAATTCAACAATTATATACTTTATAATATGCTCACCATGATAAATGTATTATAATATTATTGACTATATTCCCTATGCTGTACTTTTCATCCCTATGACTTCTGCATTTTACTAGAAGTTTGTACCTCTTAATCCCCTTCACCTATTTTGCTCATCCCCTACCCCCTTCCCTTTGGCAACCACCAGTTTGTTCTGTATGATCCTTTTTCTGTTGTTGATATTGTCATTGTTTTGTTTGTTTCTTTGTTTGTTTCTCATTTTTCAGAGCTCAACAGAGTGTCAGGCAGTTGGCATTTCAGTCTCTGTCAAATCAGGTGTTTTGTTTTTTGGTTTTTTTTCCATCTTTAACAATAAGTAGGACCCAAAACACTGACTTTTATGTGATAAGGTGAGCTTTCCACATTCATTGTCCTGTTTCCAGATTTTATTAACCATCCTGATTCTGTAATGATATGGTCCGCCGAAAACTCGATCTTCTTGTCATTCATAAAAAAAATCCAACTAAGTCCATGTCATCAAGGACACTCATTGAATCTGACAAGCAGGGGGTTGCGAATAATGTAGATTAAACAGTAAAACAGAAGTGAACCTGATGGTAAAGATAAATGGCATAAAGATTGAGGTACCAATTGCATTTATAAATTTTTAGATATCCAATCATATGAGGCAGGACAGGATATCCCCTTTAAGATAGACACCTTTGTGCATATTGTGTTTCCTACCACCAAGAAAGAAACATAGAACAAGTCTCTCTTAAATATTAGAAGAAACACCTAGGATACTAGGATATATTGCTCAAAAACAATTAATGAGTGACTCAAAAGACTGATAATTTTAAGTGGATCCTAAAGAAAGAGGGCTCTTCAGCAGCTCCAGCATATGATTAAAGTTTCTCTGCTATTGAAAATATATGACACAGCTGACAAATGATAGTATAGCACTAGTATGTTGGGTAATGTCTGACAAGGTCCAACAGAATTATCACAGCATAGAAGGTCATGCTTTCCACAGAAGAGAACTACTGATAATTTGAAAATAATTTTTTAGTGTTCTAATCACCCTACAAGAGAACAAGAATTTGCTGATTATAGGGCATCAAAGAACTTTATAACTGGAACCACCCATCATGACACAAGTGTTGCTGGATGCAGTAAATAAAATGGCCATGTATAATGAGCAGCAATTACAGCATAAAACTGAATTGTAACTTTCAAGATCAGCCAAAGAAGGCCAGGAAGGCATAAATTACATGAGCAGGTTGCCCAGACTCCCATGTCCTGTACTTCTTTTGAACTCCTGCCTCTCCTCGTATGTTGACATGTACTTATGATGGGTTTTCTGCAATGAACTGACAGAAAAGAGGAAAACTAAGTAAAGGCCTATAATGCAAGTGGCTTAGCAAAATATTTTGAGGTTAAGTAAAATCCTACTCAAGAATGTCTTGAAGGAGACTCATGAAAATAAAATCCTCCCACTATCTGTAGTGAATGTACACATTTATTTTGTATGAAGGGAGAAGTGGCCAAAACTATGTATATGCCCTGACTCAGAGACAGAAAAGATGGTTCAGTTGGTTGGTCAGTGATCTAAAAGGAACTAGATCATAATTTCACATTCAAAGTATATGGATGAACACAAGATTTTTATGTCTTATGTTAAGGTGAAGCAGAAAACATTTATTGCTGAGGAGACACTAAACAAACAAGTAAAAGGATGATTTTTTATGTACATGCTAGCCAGAATCTTTGACAACCCTGTGCTGCTATAATAGGTTCATGAACATGGTGGTAATGGTGATAGTGATTGAAATTATGCATTTGTCTGAAAGCATAGGACTCCATTTTCCAAGGCTGTTCCAGCTTCTACTGCTGCCAAAATACTTACATTCTAATAGCAGAGACTGACATTTAACAGTAACTGGCATTTAGTCCTCAATATCATATGTTGTAAGAAGACCAGGCAGTCACTTGGTAACAGATTGATTACATCTAACTCCTTCAACCAGTGAGAAGACAGTAATTTATCATTACTAGAATCCTTACCTTCTCTAAATATGGATTTACCTTCCTTACTTACCGTGCTTCTAACAAGATCATCAACTGAAGGTTTATAGATGTCATTATTTCCTAGAATATGATCCCTCACATCATTGAATTAGACAAAGAGACCTATTAAAAAACAGAGAAGAAGTGATGGACAAAACAGAATAAAATAAAGAACAAATATTTCTACCACATAATCCATCACTCAGATATTGGCATGTAACAACATCCTGTGCAGTGCTCAAGGATCTGTCCTTCAGCCTGCAATATACACATTGAATAAACACTTGATGCGATGTGTTAATGGCTGTAGAAGGGAAGCACCACATTCACTCTTTTAAGACCAAGTGAAGGAAGAAAATTGTCTCCTCTTTCTTATAGAATTTGTATTCCTAAAATTTAAACTTTGCTAGAGTGTAGGTCTGATTTCCAAGAGGGGGACCGCTGCCACTGGACATAGGAAGAGGTACCCTGAAATTTGAAACTCTGATCATTTGGTGTTCAGACTAAGAGGAGAATAAACAAGTTAATATATTGAAGGTTAGACAACCCGGATAACCACAATGAACTACTGTAATTTCTACATAATGGGATTAGAAACAAATGTTTGGAATCCCAGGTGTTCACTGGGAGAGATAATACTAATTTAAGTGAGTCTAGTTGCAGCAATTGGAAGTAGCTTCTTTTGCTAATCATATGTATTCTATTTTTAGAATTAAAAACAACATAACCTATGGTAGTCTTCATAATGATCTTAAAAAATTCTGAACAGGTTAGGGGAAAAATGTATGATACCCACTCCCCACTCCTATATTATCTTTGCATTTTGCTCAATCAATTATTTTTTTGGGGATTCAACTTCATGCACATATTAGCTAAAAGCACCTTGCCTCACCTTATCTCATCTACACTACATAAATTTTGCACTACGTCCTGGGTGGCTTCTTTTGAAATGTCTGCAAGAATCAGACTGATTTGGTGCGCAACCTGGAATTTGGAGGGATTTATCCCCTGTGGAGAAGTCTTTGACTAATAAGCGATGGATGTTGCTGGTTAAATGTCCCCTCTTCCATCTATCAGATAAATGATTTGATGCATGTTTTACATGGTTCCTCATAGTCACAGGATCAAGTTACACTTATCCAAGTGGAAACATAAGTGTAAATACATCTTTAAACACAAGTTTTCTCCTTTGAGATTTTATACTCATCAATACCCGCTTTTCTTGGATCATTTTACACAGTTAATGATCTATCTGTAAGTACTTGATTCATGCTTTGCCTTGATGGGTAGACACAAGCTAAGACTCTCACCTTCGACAAGATTGGTGCTGTAGCTATGCAAGGACTATGCAGCAAGAGAGGACAAAGGCGTTAAGAGTGTAGGCAGGGGAATTACTATAACAACTAAACATGAAAGTTAAGCAAAAATGAGGGAAATGAGGTTATCAAAGGCATTGGATGTTTCTTCAAGGCTAAATAATTGTTGAGAACACTAAAAGGAGGGAACTAGAAAGGTAAAAATTAATAGAAAGCTTCTTCCCTGCATTTAAGTTTATTCAAATATTACTGTTATCAATAAGGTCAATTGTAATCCATCTAGGCTGTTTGCCATTGAGTTGAAAGGATGTGTATTGTTACAAAGAATAAAAATGAGCCAGTAAAATAGAATCATTGTGAAGTGAGAGAGAGTATCTCTGGTCAGTACTGAACAACAAAGTAGGGTGAGTTAGTTCTTCTATTTTGATTAAATGATATTCACAGCTGGTTAATATTAGGAAGAAGAGAAGAAAAATAGTTTAAATATAGCAAAAAAAAAAAGGTGAAGGAAGATACCAACCTCTCCTATAGGCCACTATGAGGGTTTTGTGAGAAAATAATAGCTAAATGTTAAGATGATGTGGAAAAGTGATATTCTCAGGAGACAGCTGGGATCCAATTACATACTAAACAGGCAAGAGTCTGGGGATATAGGGAATTTGTTAACTATGAACCATAAATTTCAGAGGACACAGTGGTAGGTTGTCAAGAGTTTGGGAGATGTAAGCGAAACAGAATAGGAAAATTCTAGAACTTTGTGGTGATTAGACTATAAGGCAAAAGTTGGGACCTGGGAAAAACAACAATAGAGAACATAAGATCATTCATTGTTGATACAAGGCATTTAGTGGTGGTAAAACTGATAAGTTCTAGAGCTAAGGAGAGGTAGGAACTGGTGTTCCCTCTTGACCTTTGCCAATAGAGGTGAAGAGATCTTGGGAACCAGGGCCTTAGAGCCAATGTATGAAACCCCTGTTGAACCCTTAACAATTGCACTGTTTTCGTGCTAGTGTGGTAATGAATTCTTGATGCCCATTGGTAGTTTATGGACTGAAAATAGGAATGGATCACAGAAAATACCTACATATAGGAAGAAAATTTAAAAATTCATTAGACTGTTTCTGACTCCAATTAATATTTGATAACTGTATAAAATGGCCATCTTAAAGATATGAGTATCAAAATTGATTTCAAAAGTAATAAAATATCTAAATAGTCCAACTTCACAATAGAAATACAGATATTTGAAAGCGTATTTCTTACCTCTTAAAATGTAACATTCCAGATATTTTCACAAGGAAAATTGCTCTAAGTATTTATAGACCTGATATTCATAATAGTAATGAAAATTTTCTAGACCATGGACAAAGAAGAAAATTGTCCAAGCTGTTTTTATAAGGAGATTATAATATGGGAAATACATTTTCTTACCTATGAACATATAAAAATTATAAGTAAAACATTAGGAAATGTAACCTGAAGTATTTTTATAGATAATATATTATGAGCAAGTAGCGTTTATCTCAACAGTATAATATTAGAGGCAGTATATTAAATAATTCAACAAATCAATAGATACAATGAAAAAAAATTACCAAGTCCTTAGGGTAGATACCTAGCATACATTTAAAAAAATACCACATCCTTTCTTAAATTTAAAGGAACTCATTAAAATAGAAATAAATAAATATAAACCTCTATAAAATGTGGCTATTTCAATCAAGGCTTTCATCATATTTGATAAAGACCCATTAGTTAACATTATAGAATTTTACTAATAAAAATTATAGATACAGATGAATCAGTGTGTTGTATACCTGAAACTCATATAACATTGTATGCCAACTATATTTCAATTTAAAAAAAAAGTTTCTATGAGGCACTTGGGTGGCTCAGTATCCTGTTGATTTGGGGTCAGGTCAGGATCCCAAGGTTATGGGATCGAGCCCCAGCATGGAGCCTGCTTAGGATTCTCTCTTCCTCTGCCCCTCTCCCTCTCTCTCTCAAAAAAAAAACAAAAAAACAAAAACAGTCGAAAAAGAAACGTTTGTATTTCTCTGCTTATTTTTTTTTCTTTTAATTCATTCTGAGGACAGTTTTCTTCATTGTGCATAGATATAATAACTACTTTTAGGTCCTTGCCTAATATTGTCAACATCTACATTATCTCCATTGATTGTATATCATTGGCTCTGCATGTATTAAACAGTTTTGAATTGTATTCTGAACATTGTGATGTTAAGTATTATAGACTATGGATTTTGAGAGTGGTAATAATTGTACTGAGTAGGAAATTAAATTAGTAAGAAAAAATAGAAAACTCTTGCTCACTTGTCATGGATGGCAGTTCAAATCTTGGTTTTACTCTTTGAGCCTTAATTTGGCAGCATGAATGCTATAAATGTGAGATTCAGGGTTCAGCCAGTGAATTGGCCAAGTTTAAACAGATACATTGGGGTTCTTGTTTTCTGAGATTCCCATCTCAGATTTCTGCTGTCGTGGTCAGCTCTTGCTCTGTCATCTAACTGTCAAGTCACAACGGTGGTGGGATCTCTATTGGGGCTTCGGCCACCGAGTACCACAAAGCCTTGCACCTCTTGCGCAGGCCAGTGCCCACAAATTTAGGAATTTATCTTTGCCATCTTCCAAGTTTCAGCTCCTTTTTAACGTGTCCTGTCTTTGTGCAGTTTGTTTTTAATTTCATTTTGCATTAAATTTCTTATCAAGAGTATGCAATTGTTCTTCTAAAGGAGGTTTGTCTATTACGACTGGATGCATTATATATAATACGCCAACCTCTGGCAATGCAAGATTTATTACTTCATTTTCTTGATGAGTTGCCATTGTGTTTTTACCCTGAATTAGCTCATGTATACTCATCACAGCACCTCAGCCAAAAGATGCAAACCCCCTTTTCCTGAAAAACTGGTAATTACAAGAATAAAATTTTCCATACCTGTTTGGTAATAGTTTTAGAGTTAAATTCATTGCCTGCGTGTTTATTGATAAATGTCAGTTTCATTTGTTCACCATTGTCTTCACTGGCTACTATAAACTGTCTTTTCATCGAGGTCGACTAGTATACAATAGTAAAAAATCAGTGTGTTTATTTCTACATTGTTATATGACAAGCAGTGTGCAAAAAAGCCAGGAAAGTGATTATAATACAAAAGAGTTAATTAGCTTGGTGTCACCTAGTCAGGAGGAGGGAACAATAAGTCTGCATCTGAAAAGAGGTGGCCTAAATTACTTCAATTAAGAACTATAGGAAATCTATATTTATAGCCCACTGGGGAGAAAAAAAGTTAATCCCATTCTTGAAGGCATTATAAGAAATACCTTTTTCAGCAATAAAGAGAAAATAGAGAATTAGAAGATATGCAATATAAAATTAAATTGCTTTCACATTTTGAATTGTGATCAATCTGAGCTCTTTAAGTAACTATAATACTGGTTTTATGTGATCTTATGCTTAAATCTGACAATCCACAGAGGTCGCCTCTTCTTTGCACCAAAATATTAGGAATATAAAAATTCAAACTCTTCACACTTTGGCTATAAACAGCATAAATTAGGTAAAATATTAATTATTGAACATTTTGTAACTGATTGTATAGCAGTTATCTATAGTGAATCAATGTCATGTCATCCAGGAAAGAATACTTATTGAAAGTTCATTTCTGTATAATGAGAGGTGATTTGTTGGCTACATCAAGAGATTATCATATAGCTAAATTAAAATTTGTTAATATAAATATGTTTATGTTAGATCAATATTGATATTCCCTTTTTTGATTTAAATTCATTTTTATAGTGCAAAGATTCATTTATAATTTACTAATTTTTTCCTGACTTTAAAACAAGTAATTATTGTCCTCAAGGGTGGAAACAAGTAAAGAATATTCTCATCAGTTGGGGATTCATATGCACCAGACGACTTTAATTTGTATCCCAAAGCAATGCAAATAGCTAAAGCTGTTCAAGAATATACCAACAAATCCTTAAACTAGGTAATGCACCAAAAAAGGCATATTAGTCATGGTTAACAGTTTTGAAAGGGAAAAAGAACAGTTAAACTTATTATTTCAAGAGCAGTGCTCCTCTTTCTACTGAAATTGACAGTTTATAACTCACAATTTAATTATTCATCCATTGTTATGTTATACAACTCTTCAAGTTGATGGTTGGGAACGTGTTAACTCTACAACAAAACCAAAAATACAACTTCTCCTTTTTGATACAGTAATGCAGTTGTTGGAGAACATTGTCTATATCATATGGAAAGGTTCAATTCTGAAAAAAAGTACACTTTTAAAAGTTTATAAAACCACCACAATCTTCATACTTTAGCTTATATATTTTTGTATGAAGATATTTGTATGATAGATTTTGAAATTTGTTTATAGGTATGTGAATAAATATATTTTTTACATCCCACAAGGTCGTTAACACAAGTTTTCTTTTGTTTTACATTTGATCTTTTTATTGAAGCATAGTTGACATACAATATTATATTAGTTTCAAGTGTGCAACATAGTGATTGATACTTGTATACATTGCAAAATGTTTACCACAGTAAGTGTAGTTACCATCTGTTACCAATTATTACCATATTTTTGACTCTTGCCTGTGCTGTACATTGCATCCTCATGATTTTTTATTTTATACCTGGAAGTTTGTACCTGTAGACCATCTTCACACATGTTGTTCAACCCCAACCTTGCCCCAGGCAACCACAGATCTGTTCTCTGTGTCTGTGAATCTAGGTGTGCTTTGGTTTTGTTTGTTTGTTTTGATTTGTAGGTTCCACACGTAAGTGAAATTATGTTGTATTTTACATTCTCTGCCTTATTTCATTTAACATGATAACATCTAAGCCTATCCATATTGTCCCAAATGGTAACATTCCATGCTTTTTTATGGCTAAGTAGTATTCCACTGCATGTACAACATCTTTAACCATTCATTTATCAATGGCATTTAGGTTGTTTTCGTATCTTTGCTATATAAATAATGCTGTAATGAACATGAGGGTGCAGATATCATTTTGAATCAGTGTTTTTGTTTTTTTCAGATAGATACCCAGCAGAATTGCTGGATCATATGGTAGTTCTATTTAAAAATTTTTGAGAAATGTCCATGCTGGCTGCACCAATTTACATTCCCACCAACAGTGCACAAAGATTCCCTCCTCTTCACACCCTTGCCAACACTTGTTATTTCTTGTCTTTTTGATAATAGCCATTCTGGCAGATTGTAAAGGGATATATACCATTGTGGTTCTAATTTGCATTTCCCTGATGACTGCTGATGTTGAAAACCTTTTCATATGCCTGATGGCCATCTGTGTGTTTTCTCTGGAAAAATGTGTATTCAGACCCTTTACCTGTTTTTTATTTTTATTTATTTATTTTCCCTTTGCCTATTTTTTTTTTCTATTTCAAGTTTTTATTTAAATTCCACTTAGTTAACATATAGTGTAATCCTAGGTTCAGATGTAGAGTTTAGAATTCAGTGATCAATCATCACTTACATACAACACCAAGCGCTCATCACAAGTGCCCTCCTTAATACCCATCACCCATTTAATCCATCCCCCTGCCCACCTCCCTTCCAGAAACCCTTAGTTTTCTATTGTCAAATTTCTGATTGCAAGAAAAATTAAGGTTGAGATAAGACATGATTGAGTAGTCTATGGATTTTTTCTTATCAACTAGCTATGAAATAATACACAGAACATAATTATGTCATTTTGTTGATGAAATCATTTGTAAATATTATTGAATTCAAATACAAGCAAATTACATTATTTTCTTTGGTCAGTAATAAACATTTCAAAGTTTAATAGACTTAAATATATTCAGATTTATTGAGTTCCTTATAGTATCTCAGCCAAAAGAGTAATAATGAAGTTTTAACTTCACATGTAATTTAATTTTTATGCAAAATCTTTTAATACTGTGTTAGTACATTTCTATGAATTCCTACATTTCTAGCCGTTTCTGATGAAGACCATTTTCATCAAGTAAAGGACATCAGGTTGTTTCTGTTGCCATCTATGGCAAGCAGTGGGCTGAATCTGATAAAAGTTAGTAGTCCTATTTCTGTGAGCTCCTTGCAGTTTGTTCTCAGTATTGGATACTTATAGTGCTGACATTTCGAAAGCACAGATGGTGCAGAGGAAGTCCTCAGACGTCACCAGAGGGCGGTTTTTAAATCTTTGTCACAGGTTTAGAGAGCTACAACTTGAAAGAGATAAAACTTTTTCACTAAGCTTTCTATTTGAAATTCAAAAGTAGCTGTCTTCCAAAACATGTAAATCACAATAATTCCACCTGAATTAGTATAATAGTAACACCTTACATTTTCTATGATTAGGAGAAAAATTAGATCTTTCAAGCTTTACATCCAGTTGTAGATATTTTCTGTAGGAAGGTTTCTATTTCTTGCGATGGAATATATATTTGTTACTCCCTATCATGAGTTTTGTACAACAATAATACTGTTTATTTATGGTATTAATGTGTCTAGTATATATTAATTATTGGATTATGGATTTGTCTCAAAGTTAAGAATTTTCAGTTCTGTTTTTTTACAGATGACTGTGCCTAGTTTAGTGTTGGGTATGTGGATGATGCAAAATACATGTTCATTTAATGTTTGAATGAATGGATATTCAATTATGAGACTAAAATTATTATATATTAAAGTGGAGGATAACGTATCATTTTTATAGGGCACAGATTAAGACGAAAACTAAAAAAAAATGTAGAAATGAGGAATAATGAAAGTATTCTGTTTCTGTCACCATAATGTGATTAGTCCCTCATTTAAAAAAAAATTGCATGGGGCGCCTGGGTGGCGCAGTCGGTTAAGCGTCCGACTTCAGCCAGGTCACGATCTCGCGGTCCATGAGTTCGAGCCCCACGTCAGGCTCTGGGCTGATGGCTCGGAGCCTGGAGCCTGTTTCCGATTCTGTGTCTCCCTCCCTCTCTGCCCCTCCCCCGTTCATGCTCTGTCTCTCTCTGTCCCAAAAATAAATAAAAAACGTTGAAAAAAAAATTTTTTTAAAATTGCAAAATTAGTTTATAAGTAAAGAAAAAGCATGTATAGAAATAATAGACATGTATATCATCTTACTACATAGTTTCATATTAAACAGGTATTTCTATTTTTTTTTCAAAAGTTAAACACATCTAAATGAATGTCTATTTCCAAATCAAGACTTTAGTTAAAGGTATAGAAAATAGAGTTAAAATCCAGTTCTTCATGTATTTTCACAGCCGTATTTTTCCCCACATGTTTAAAGACAATTTTCAATACATCTGTATGATTTATGTGTACCTTTTAAAGAAGTATAAGTTCTACACAATATTCTATAAGATAGTAATAACTTACTAAATAGCTTCTAATGACAAAATAATTTCAGGAGAAAAACTTCTAAATTCCTAATATTAATTTTAAAAGTAATGCATCACTTATTTTATATATTACTGTTAAAATCATATTGTTCTGTGTTTTTCCATTAATTATTTATATACTGATAAGTAATAGTCATATAAACAAAAATACATTCTTAGCTCCACTTTAATTTTTCCCTTTAATTAATAAAAGAGATTTTGTGAAAATGACAGGTGTATAGCATCCACAATTTAAGTCATACACTAAAGGACATAAAAGAATGTAATCGTGTGAAATTTGACCTTTCAGAAATCATCATGTTTGACATTTTGATGAGCTTTACTCCACTAAAGGGATATATTTACATAATACACTTTTATATATTTTTTCATAACTGAGATACCATTATGAATATTATTCTGTTTATATGTGTATGTTTATATTTACATATGCATAATAATAATTTAAGAAATATTATCCAATCATGTTCTAGTACTAACTGACACAATGATTCATAAATGTTATAATTTAATGGTCTCCTCTTCTTAGATACTTAAGATGTATTCAAATTTTTACTATTATATTAAAAGATTTGGATAAGTTATTTTTGCATAAATATTTTTCACATTGCAGCCATATCTGTATGGCAGATTTTTAGAAGTAGAATGGCTGGATCTAAGGTGAGGGATATTTCATTTTAATAATATATAAAGCTAACATTCAAAAAGATTGCATAAAACTATGCTCAAATAACATTAATGAGATTCAACTGACTATTGATTTCCTTTCCAAAAGCAAAATATCTCATTTTACATAAAGCGTTACTTTGACCTTTAGTAAAGTGTTTCTTCTATCATAATTTTTGGATATCTCTTGTTATATTTTTGTTGTCTACTTTAAAAATATATTTCTACTTGTGTATTTTTGTTGTAGAAAGGATATTTTTGTGTTAATTATGTCATGTGGTTTTGTATATAATTTTCTAATATCTTAGATATATTAATGTTTGATCCTGGGCTTTCAAGGATAAAATACTACTTGCAAACAGTTGTAATTTTGCATTTTCTCCCCTTTGTTTCCGTGTGTGTACTTCATTGATTCACTGTTAAACTGCACTGGCGAGATCTTTGAGAATAATATTGAACACCAAATGTTTCTTTCTCATCTCTATAGTTCTTCTTATAAAAGTGTGTCTAACACTTTAATTAATCAAATAAGAAAAGCCCCATTTTTTTTCCATTTACTTCTTTTTTTTTTAATATATTTTAGGGCATAAATTAATCACATACTTGTAATGTTCTTTACCCCAAAGCAATCAACTTCTCATCTAAATTTCAGAACTCTTGAGTCAGAAATCATTGAAGAAAAATTGGATGCTAGAATATAGTATGGTCAACAGGCTAGCATTTTAAGATAGCAAAAGATTAATGTACTAAAAATAGTATAAACACAAATCTTGCAAGGAAAGGAGGGAACATCCTTGTCATTGGATTAACTTCTCATCACATTTGCTGTTATTAGAGAATATTGAACATGATAGACTAATTTGTACTTCACTTCCAGACTATACTTTTAAGAGCTATACTATCTTTCATTAACACAACTTTGATGCTTATAAATTAGGTATGTTAAAATGTACTAATTTCCTATGTTTCAGATAAAATAGTAATGCATACTGAAAATATGTTTGAGACCATGTATAAGATATGAAAGGTTAGTGAAGACATTTTTACAAACAGTTATCAAAAATCTCTACAAATCTTGTAAATTCTCTCCTGTGTTAAGAAAGGTTAATAAACTCAGATTTAATAGTACAAGGACAAGCGAAGTAATTATCTTGTGAGATTTACTTCAATCCCAGGTAATGGTCTAGAAAATATAATAAGGTAATTGATCTTTTAGAAGTAGGACCTCATGAATTGAGTGAAAAGTTGCCAGCACATGTTTCTGAGACACAGTTGCAAACCAATGTAATAAATAAATTTTAATAGAGTAATTGATAAGGCTGACAAGGACAATGTGCCTTGTGTAGTGTAACAAAGTTAAAGTCAAACAATACATGCTCTTTTGTTGCCTGCTTCTTTCAACAAATGCATCATGAACATCATTCAAAATGGCTTACTATGAATGAAATTATGAAGAAGTTATTGTAATTACTGGAAATATATTATGTCCATAAGTTTTCTTGAATATATTATCGTCATTCTTTGGCTATCTCTAAGTATGTATATTTTCTTATTTTGTCAGCTTTCTGGATTCTAAACCCCTGGTCAACTTAGTTCATAATACTTTTAATAAAACTTCATTTTACCACATAATTATACAAAACACAAAGTATTATGCTATTACAAGGCAAATAGTTTCTTTCCTTCCTCCTTCCCTTTTCCTTCCATCCTTCCTTCCTCCTTCCTTTCTCTTTCCTTCCTTCCTTCCTTCCTTCCTTCCTTCCTTCCTTCCTTCCTTCCTCTTCCTTCTTTCTTTCTCTCTTTCTCTTTCTTTTCTTTTCTTTTCTTTTCTTTTCTTTTCTTTTCTTTCTTTTCCTTGTTATTTCCCTCCCTCCCTCTCTTACTCTCTTTCTCTCTCCTGTATATATACAGGACCTCAACCATAATTTGCTACTTCCAGGGAAGTAGGTTGTGTTTTACTCCACCCTTTTAGATTACATCAAAACAGCTGTTTTTAAAACAATCAAACAAAACAATTAATTATAAATATTAAGCAGTATAATTGTCTTAATAATTCCTATTTAAAGAAAAATGGGAAGATAGTGACACTGAATTACAAGTGAACATTTTATTTCCAAATTTTAATGGTTACAGTTAACATTTATTTTGATTCAAGTTCTTTCTAATTATTACCGTGCCATTAATTCATAGTTCCCTAAATATTTAGCTGTAAGATTTTGGATAAAATTGATCTTAAATTCTTTAGAGAAGAATATTATCAATTGTGCATCATTTATTCATCAATTTAACAAAATAAAAAAAAAAATCTTTTCTATGAGCCAGGCACTGTTCTTTGGGGATATGGCACATAGGAACATAGATGAAATCCTTGCCATTGTGGAACTTTCATTCCAGTTGCCAGTCAGAAAGCTAACAACAACAACAACAACAACAACAACAACAACACATAATTTTAGGAAGTAACATGACAGGATAAGAAGATGAAGAATGATGGTGGTAGGGCTATTTTTATCGGAAGAGTCCAGGAAGGCTGTGGCATTTGAGCAGACAGTGAATGAGGTGAGAAGCGAGTTGGAGAGCAATTCATTCCTGGAATGGAGAAAAGCGAGAACAAATTTACTGCTGTGCTAATTAATTTGTTATTAATGAAGAAGAGCAAAAAAATAAGTCTTCCTAAAGAGTGAGTTAGGAATGGGATGCCTGGGTGGCTCATTCGGTTAAGTGCCCAACTTCAGCTCAGGTCATGATCTCAAAGTTTGTGAGTTTGAGCCCCGTTTGGGGCTCTGTGCTGGCAGCTCAGATCCTGGAGCCTGCTTCGGATTCTGTGTCTTCCTCTCTTCCTGCACTTCCCCCACTTGTGCTCTGTCTCTCTCTCTCAAAAATAAATAAAATATTTAAAAAAATTTTTTTAAAAAGGAATGAATTGGGAATAATATGATAGGAAATGACTTAAAAGAAAACCTTCGGGCTAGTTAATATAGGTTTATGTTGGTTTGTTGTTTTGTTTTATGTTCTTTTACATAAAAGCTAGGATTTGGATTTTGTTTCATTGTGATCAAATGATTGTCATGGTGATGATGTGTTTTGATCTATGTGGAAAGTACTTAGTGATGATGATCACCACTTTGGATACTATTATTGTAATCTAGGTGAGATCCTTTCAGGACCATTATGAAGATATATCCCAGAAAATATACTAATGTACCAGATACGGTGTGTGAAAGAAAGATAAAGGTCAAGGTCAAATTTACAACAACATTTTATTTGCACAGTGGTGTTGATTTAAGTGACATCTACTGAAGAGGGTACCACTTGAATAAGTCATTGGGAGGAGAAGTGATCAAGTATTTGTTTACATAAAGTTTGAAATTTGTTTCAAACCATCTACAGATGATTTTGAATAGGCATCTAAAGATAAGTTTATATATATATATATATATATATATATATATATATATATATATATATATAATCATGAATATCTGGGAAACAGTGAGCCCTGAAAATGTACAATTAAAACCATATGTGGGGTGCCTGGGTGGCTCAGTCGGTTAATCATTCGACTTCAGCTCAGGTCATGATCTTGTGGTATTTGAGTTTGAACCCCATGTCGGGCTCTGTACTGACAGCTCAGAGACTGGAGCCTGGTTCACATTCTGTGTCTCCCTCTCTCTCTGCCCCTCCCCTACTCATACTCTGCCTTTCTCTCTCTCTAAACAATAAATACATATTTTTAAAAATTTAAAACCATAAATCACAAAACCTGATTTCTATAAAGAATTCTTCCATTTGTTAGTGGTAATGAAAGAATTCTTACACACCAGATTTCTAGTGTCCCTGGATTTAATTTAAACCAGTGAAATCTTCTGTGAACCCTGGGTAGTCCTTCCACTGCAATTTTCTCCACATTTGGGTAGTGTGCTTACTGGCCTTCAGTAGTTTCCATTTCAAGTCTGTGGTTTCCCTGGAAATGCAGTTGTACACCTATGAGACAGAACAACAGATGCCTTCCTTGTTTCTTCAAATCTGCATCATGATAGTAGAGTTTACATTGTCTCTCTTACTAAGGAAGCCATTCTCCTGTATGCAGTGGAAAGAACAGCTAAGAAACTCTCTTCAAATCTTCCATTTCATTGTTGTATTTGAGTAGGGGAGTCAAATCATGTACAGTCTAATTGGATATTAATGTATTTTCATATAGATATTTGAATGTCAATTTGTAATTCATATGTAAAATCATGTGTTTGTCTTTTTGTCTGTATTGAATCTGCACAAAGTGGGACTTGTTTATGTTATTCAGCAAACTTCCAGATGATGAGTTAAGGGAATGTGCAATTTATTATGACTCCTCACCACTGTACCCTGAACTTGAGTAAGTTCTGAATTCTCAAAGAAACCCCATCAGTATTTCTGTGGGTATGAAATAAGTGTTAGTATTCTAACCAAGCCCATTTACAAATGACAAACATATCTCACTGGTAGAATAAATAAAATTTATTACAAACCATGAATACTCTTGGTTAGGATTTTGTTTTAAAGAATTTACCATCTAAATATTTTCTCAAATTATCTAAATTATCTAAATATAAACACTGAATTTTATTGGACTTTGAGGTATTTTTCAAGATACAATTAGTCAGGGTTTGAAACTTCTGTGATTGAATAATATTATTTAAGGCAGTCTCCTGAAATGAACGAAAAACAAGTTTAATAAACTGATCATATTTTGTGACAACCATCAAATAACACTTTAAATTATTTCCTAGCATTTCACCTATTCACAAAATGAGTTCTTTAAAGATTGCCATATAGGGGAGAATTTTGTAATACTTGTTTAAATTAAATATATTTATTATTTGTACAGGCTTTTTTTTTATTTTTAGAAGGGAAAACATTTTATCAGAACACATTTATGATTCTCTGTTTATTTTGTGATATAGGTTAATAAATTAACCTTCCTTTCATATCTGGAGGTGGATGTTTAGGCAACTTAAATTTTAATGTTACTTGCTTCCTGTTTTATGTCCTATTAATGGGGTCTTGTAAATCTTAAAGGCTTTATTTTTTAACATGGTTTCTAGGATATGCTATTTCCTCATACCGTAATTCTAACCATGTGGACTTACCATGGCAAATCCTTTTAACATTCCCTAACAATATCTTAAGTAGTGGAGCATAACAAAAATTTGCTGCTAGGGAAATGCTCACTTTCTGGCATGAGTATATAGGAAGGATTTTCTTTTCTGTGACTTTTTCCAGCATTTATAAGTATGGTTATCCTGGTTCAATTAATTTGAATGATGATGGACTTAAAGTCCAATGAAACATTTTTCTCCTGAAAGAATTCAAGTAAGTTACTCACTTTCCAATCCATTTTGCCTATAGAATGCTGGTCTTTTAGAATTTTTTTTGTACCAAAAGCAATACCTCATGTAATGCCCCAAATAGTATTTGTTCAGTTCATGTTGATTGTGGATTAAACTCAATATTAGAATACTAAGTACTATTATAAATATAAGGATTTGGCTTATGGAGGAATTAGGGAAGAAACACCTTTATCTCAAAATAAATATTTCTAACAGCAATATTTTCTAATGGGATATGGACTGTATGATAATCCTATAATACAAGTGTTACACTGGAAAGTAGAAATCTGTGCTGCTGAATCAGTACATTGCCATATGTTTGAATCTAATAAAGGCACAGTTTGTTCAAATATATATGAGTATTTAAGACATAGCCTATATAATCAATAGCCTGAGTGATGTCAAATCATCATTGTACATTACTTCTCCTTTGGCTCTGATATCTTGTATTAACATTATAAATTCAAATAATCTCAGAGATGGATACCCGTTTACTGGATAACACTCTTAATAAATTTAAATCAATTTCAAAATGATGAATATTATCTATTTGGATATTATTATTAGGCCATTTATAAAATATCAAATTATGTTTATCTAACTTCAGTAACTCTAATGCTTGCATATTAAGAAAGCAGTCAATGGAACGTTAATTCCCTTTATGTTAAATAATCAAAATTAAAACATTTGTGTATTCCCTCAATTTCCATCATGCTCAAGTGTGAACTAAGCTGACATTACAAAGTGCTTTAATCCCTTTAGAATAACATTTTGAATAAAAGTCTAAAATTCTTAAAAGTATTCACGAGGGATTATATTTCTAATAGTGGAAGCTAAATTGCTTAGGTGAAAGCAAAAATAATATGCTGTATTAAATATAAAATAGCAGAGTGCCTGGGTGGCTTAGTTGGTTAAGTGTCTGACTTCTGCTCTGGTCATGATCTCGCAGTTTGTGAGTTGGAGCCCCACTGACATGCACTGACAATGAGGAGTCTGATTGGGATTCTCTCTCTCCCTCTCTCTCTGCCCCTCGCCCTGTCTCTTTCTCTCTCTCTCTCTCAAAATAAACAGTAAAAAGTATATAAATTAGCAGATATTTGAGATCTTTAGTATTTTGAAAAAGATAGTAGGAAACCCCTGGGTGTTTTGGTTTTTTTGTTTTTTGTTTTTTGTTTTTTGTCTTTTTTTAAATAAAACCTATAGTAAGAAAAGGGAAAAATAAACTGTTTATTAAAGATACATTTACCCCCATGGGGTGCCTGGCTGGCTCAGTCAGTTAATTGTCTGACTGCTGATTTCTGCTCAGGTCATGATCTCATGGTTTGTGGTTTTGAGCTTGCTTGGGATTCTCTCTCTCCCCCTCCCTCTGTTTCTTCCCTGTTTGTGCTCTCTCTCTCTCTCTCTCTCTCTCTCTCTCTCTCTTAAATAAATAAACTTAAAAAAAAAAAAGAGAGAGAGAGGGATACATTTGCCCTCATGGCATTTACCCATACTTCAATCATCTATATTTGGTTTGCTGGTTGAAGCAGAACAAAGATAGAGATTACAGACCCAAATTTTGTCACTTTTCCTTACCCTGAGCTAAAGAGCTAGTCTTCAAGTAAAAGTGAATAAGTGTTGAGAAATGCAGGGAGAGTTTCCTTGCCACAAAGTGGAAAAGAAGAGAATAATAAAAAAAATCGTCTTGGGGAATTTATGATTGCAGACTTGACCTTGTATGAGTACGCTCAGCCTGGGTGAGTCAGGGACTTTTGCATCTTCAATTTGGTTTAGGATTTTCTCAAACCTCTGGTAGCAGAAAGGAAGGAAAAGAGAGAGGGAATGGGCAACTCCCTTTGACTTCAGAGAATACTAATTATCGTTTAAAGACAATGGCCAGTAAGGTATAAAATATTACAAAGGATACAAGGAAATAAGAAATGCTAAACCTGTGTGAGAATCAACAGAAAGTGTATACCAGCCGTGCATAGTCTATAGGTAATAGATTTATATGATGTGGTGGTTAAAATAATTCATTCTCCTCCTGTTTAAAGAAACATATTTTTAAAAATATTGGAAGCTCTAAATAATGACATAGTGGATTTTCAAAAACAACCAAACAGACAAGTATAAACTTTAACTTCTAGCCTTGTTGGAGTACCTAGTACAAGACTTCTCATTTCATTTTCATTTTTATTTTTTAAGCATTTTAATGTATTTTTTTTCATCATGGTAAGTGTACTCTTTGATACTCATCCCCTGTTTCCCCCATCCATCCCCCCTACCACCCCTCCGGTAACCATCAGTTTGTTCACTATGGTTAAAACTCTGTTTCTTGGTTTGTCTCTCTCTATTTTTTTCCCTTTGCTCATTTGTTTTGTTTCTTAGATTCCACATATGAGTGGAATCATATGGTATTTGTCTTTCTCTGACTGACTTATTTCACTTAGCATAATACTCTCTAGCAACATTTGTTTTTGCAAATGACAAGATTTAATTCTATTTTTATGGCTGAATAAAGAAGATACATATATCTTTATCCATTCATCTGTTGATGGACACTTGAGCTGCTTCCATAGTTTGGCTGTTGTAAACAATGCTGCAAAACAGCAATAAATATAGGGATGCACGTATCCCTTTTAATTAGTGTTTTGTATTTTGGGGGTAAATACCCAGTAGGGTGATTACTGGATCTATTTTTAATCTTTTCTGTTTTCCAGGGGGGCTGCACCTAGTTGCATTCATTTCATTTTTAAATAGGAAGGATACTGAAAATATACAAGAAAATAGGAAAGCAAATAGCACAGGACTGTGCTCTGCAATTGATAGAAAACAAATGAAGTGAGCTTTAATACAACCTCAAGTGTCCTGTGAAAAGCCTTTCCTGGCAGGGTATAAAAATGAGTAACCCAAGCCAAGCACAATGACTATAGTGAGTTGAACAAGAAATAAGAATTTTTGGTAGCTGAGGCAGCTGTGATTTGAAGGGAAAAATTACAAAACGGAGAGATATACCAAGAAAAAATTTACAAGTACGTTCATGGCATCTCCTTTAGTCTCTTGTTGGATACCAATATTCATATTCATATGGTGAAAACCCAAAAGGTTGATGAACATATTTCAGAGACTACTCATAGCTGAGAGACTATGAATTCCTACTCCCCAAATATGGATATAGGATTCAACATATGTATTCAGCAGAGCCATCTAAAGGATAAGGATATACAGTAGGTCTTAAACTACTCTTGAGGAAAGGCTACAAAATAAAACTTAAAAGAAGCCTGAAAATGTTAGCTCTAGTTGTAAGTTATCTTTCCCAAATAATAATAATAATAATAATAATAATAATAATAATAATATTCTTTGAATGTAGAAAATAAAATATGGATATTTGTGCAATACAAAATGCCAAATTTCCAATTAAAAAAATACTAGACTTTAGAAGAAACAGATGAAATGACAGGAAAAAAAGAAATAAATTCAGGTCCCAAAATGACAGACATGATAGATTAGCTGACAATTGCTGTAAAATAACTACCATAAATAAAATCGACCTTTTAAGGGAAAGCATGATTATAATGAGTAGAGAATTGGAAGCTGAACAATAGAGTCTCTGAAATGAAAAATTCGCAAGCTCAACGTATGAGAAATTTAAATAATGTAAAATATCAGTGAACCTAAGGCATAATAACAATTATCTGGCAAGATTAAGAACAGTGTGGAGAAGAAGTATACAACAAATAGGATCAATAAAAATGGGACAGGGTAGAAATGCTTCAGACAACAAGAAATAAGATTATATTGTCATAAATAATATATCCAATAAATTTGGAAGATCACATGAGGTAGAAAAAATTTTAGAAAAATACAATTCACCAAAACTACCTCAAAAAAATTAAAAACATATTCATGTTACTTTAAAATTAAATTATTTTCTAATTATATATTTATACATGATATATACTTTTATTATAATTATTTTATAATCTTATTTACATTATATTCCAAAATATAATTTATATATTTGCATTTATAAATTATTTATAAATAATAACTTATAAGTCATAAACCAAGTTATTAAATTAAGTATGTATATGTATATTTTAAGTTTATTCATTTTGAGAGAGAACATGAACATGGGAGGGACAGAGAGAGAGGGAGAGAATAAATCCCTAGTAGGCTCCCTGCTCATATCTCAGAGCCTGACATGGGGCTTGAACTTACAAACTATGAGATAATGACCTGAGCTGCAACCAAGAATCAGATGCTTAAATGACTGAGCTTCCCAGGTGCCTCAATATTTAAATATAATTTTTAAAAACTATTCTCAAAAAATATGATTGTGTACCCAGAGATTTCATAAATGTCTGCATATAAATGATTAGAATTATGATTTTGACAAAGTCACTAGATATATTATTATACAAAATTTAGTTGCCTTTTGGTATTCTAGAAGCATAATAATATTTTAGATTGATACAATTTAGAATAACACCAAAAATATGAAATATCTGTGTAAATCTAAATGATGATGTGTAAAAGTTATATGGAAAATGTAAAATTCCACTAGATATGTTAAAGGAGATATAATTAATGTATTTTGTATAGCATATTTACAGTTTTAATACATTTAATACATATTTAACCATTTTAGAAATTGTAAAGATATCAGTTGCTATCAAATTATTTAATAGATTCATTTGGAAGCCAACAACCAAAAATTGTTATGGAAATTGGCAAGCATCCTCTAACATATATTGAGATATAAGGAGTGAGTATAGTGAAGACTATAATATAAGACTGAGGATTTTGGGATATATATGTGTTACAAAACTGTAATAAAGCTTCAGTATTCATATATATAATATATTGGTATAGGAATAGAAATATATATACTTGAGTTTCAACTATTGTATTGCTTGAGGTTCATAAATTTTAAAACTTCGATTACCTTTTTAAGATATTTTTCATTTTCCAACTCTGTACCTTAAAGGACCAGTTCAAAGTGAAGCCTTATTCTCTAATAGTTGCCAAAACCAAATTCAGGCTAAAACATGAATCCAACTTGAAGGAAGCCATGTATTTCATTTTAGTTGCATATATACAAAGTCATATAAAGTACAAAGACATTCTTTTACAGTTGTTCCTTGACCTACATGGATTTATATTTGAAAGAATGCTCATCCTTAACAAAACAAATATAGGGTGTGGCAATCCCATTAGTAGAACAGGGCTTATTTCAAAGTTGAAGTGAAAAAAAAAATGGAAATCATTTTACTAGCCCCACTCTTACTGATTTATTTCAAGATTAACATTCTCTAAGACACTATAGGTTTAGAATTCATAATTCCTTCTCAAATAATTCTCAACCAGACCTCTTACTAAGTGCAAACCATTGGACAAGTCCATGTAAAAATCTAATCTGACAATATAGGTGATACGGATACTGGATCACACAATATTTATTTATTTAAAGTTACTTGATTAATTCCCCCTACCTTCCCCCCCCCATTTTATATATATTTGAAGGAAAAAAATAATAGTAGCAAAAATGAAAGTAGACACTAATGTTAAATAGGCTAGCAGAAATCAGATATCTATGACTAAGAGACATGTAGGTTTAACAAGAAAGACATAAAATTTTTTTAATAAAAGACAAGAAAAATCTGTTACAATACTAGGTTCCATTTAAGGCGAGGTTTTGGGTGTTTGGATTGGGGGGGAGGTAGAAGTGTCAGCAATAATGCTGGTGGTTCACTATAATTAAGCCAACCATGTATCTTCTCTCTCCCTAGCATTTAGAAAGGAGGAGGTGTAGGAAAGAGTTCATGTTTACAGACCATTCCTGCCTGTTTCTGTAGCTATTCCATTCCATCTGTAAACTAATTTCTTCAGGTAGTTTGCAGCAGCATGTGGTTGGAAAATACTTTTCGGTGACTCGTTTAGCAGGTTGAAAATAGGGGTTATCACCTGAACACATCAAGATTGCATGCTCTGTCTACTTCTGCAGCATGTGTCCGGGTGGCCACATGCCTTTCCTTGCCATTTTTCTATTTTATTTAAATATCTATATAATCAATTCAAAAGCAAAGATTATTATCAGTTGTAAAGATGACAAAATCAGCTTTTTATTATCTGATAATATATACTCTTCTGTAAGTAAATATGGCTGGGACCTAAGGTATTATCATACTACTATTTTACACCAAAAATAATTCTTTTGACATTGTGAAGTAGCTTTTTTAATAGACTGAATAAAGTAAAAAAGCATTTTTATTATGTGAGTGTCATCTTCCAGAAACTATTGTAATTTTTCATTTTTATATACCTTTAGTCTTGTATAGAAGGATATGTTATGACATAAACCGCTTTGACTGAAATCTAATTCAAGTTTACATTTAGTACTTATCTCAGATACATAGCACTGTAGAGTATGTGACAACTTTCCTTATTTAAACAAGATTCTGTCAAATGTCAGCACACAAAGTACAGATGTGGATTTATCTGCAGTAGGTGCCATCCTCTGCTTCAGTGTGCAGTCTTTTTTTTCCTTTGTTCCTGTTTTTAGATAGCTTCATAGTTTTGTGGGGTGTCTGGGTGGCTCAGCCACTTAAGTGTCTGGCTCTTGATCTCGGCTCAGGTCATGATCTCACAGTTCGTGGGTTCAAGCCCTGCATCGAGCTCTGTGCTGACAGGCCAGAGCCTGCTTGGGATTCTCTCTCTCTCTCTCTCTCTCTCTCTCTCTCTTTCTCTGCCCCTCCTCTGCTGTCTCTCTACTTCAAAATAAATAAATAAATGTTCGATACCTTCATAGTTTTGCAACTATTAGTCACAGAATTGAGGAAAGAACGTGAACTCAGAGATCTGGGCTCAAAGCTTTGTGTGTGGTTGAACATGACATTTCTCCGTTTTATAATTTTTTAACCTTTGTTCTTGCATCTAACAAATATATAGGAAATTACACATATAATCAATTAATGTTTAGCTCACTAAATTTACACAAACTGAATGCCCCAGTGTAGCCAGCATGCAGATCAATAAACAGAAGATTGCTAGTGCCACTGTGACCTCCATTGCTCCTTTTCAGTCTCTAAATACTCCCTCTAGGATATGAATACTTACTTGTAACATCATGGAATAGTCTTGGCTATTTTTATATTCTATATAAAGAAAATCATATATTATTAATCATTTATATCTGGCTTCTTTATTTTTTAAAGATTTAAAAAAATTAATGTTTATTTATTTATTTTGAGAGAGAGAGAGAGGGAGAAAGAGTGCAAGTATGAGTGGGGGAGGGGAAGAGAGAGAGAATCCGAAGCCGACATGATGCTATCATCACAGAGCCTTCAGCATGAAGCCCAACACAGGCTCAACCAAGGGCTCGACCTCACAAACCATGAGATCATGACCTGAGCTGAAATCAAGAGACGGACACTTAACCCACTGAGCCACCCAGGTGCCCCAAGATTTGTCTTTTAAAATGTAGTTTGCTCATTCATAGCACTATCATGGTGTAGTCTTTTTTACGGTTTTCCTTCTTACATTAAAATTGTTTTAAACAATTAGTTCCTTAGCCAGACAAGCAAGGTGTATTGTGCTTAGGCTGAAGATTTGCAGGCCCGTCTCCTTGAAGGAAGCACTGAATTGCAGAAAGAACAGTGATGTTTCCAGACATACTATAATTAAAACCTATCTGAGAAATTATCAGAACACCAATGTGCATGAATTTGTTCTACTTCATGAAAGAGTCTTATGTCTACCTACCTCAACACATAGATTTGTGGGGCTTATATTAAATGGGGTATCATGTGAAAGACCTCCATAATCTGATTTGTAATGCTCTCTTAAAATAAGCAGTTAGCTCCTCACATGTCTTCGAGAATGTTCCTATCTCATTTGCCATATCAGGATACTTCAGAACAATGAGTGGATGATGCTTTAAATCTCTCCATGTCTTTGTTCATGCTATCTCATATTTCTCGTATATAATTCTTGATTTCGCGGGGAATTAAGGAATTAAGGAGGCTGGCAAATTCATATTCTTTTTTTTTTTTTAATTTGTTTTAATGTTTATTTATTATTGAGAGACAAAGAGCACAAGCAGGAGAGGGGCAGAGAGAGAGGGAGACACAGAATCCAAAGCAGGCTCCAGGCTCTGAGCTGTCAGCACAGAGCCCGACACGGAGCTGGAACCCACAGACCATGCAGTCATGACCTGAGCCGAAGTCGAATGCTTAACCGATTGAGCCACCCAGGTGCCCCTCATATTTTTTGATCAAAGAATAACTCAGTGTCATTTCTTTTGTGATTTTATAATTTGTTGTTGGTAATGAAGTTTTTTTATTGAAGTATAGTTGACATACAATATTAATTTTTGGTATACAACATAGTGACTTGACATTTATATATGTTACAAAATGATCAGCACGATAAGACAGTTACCATCCATCACCATACAAACCTATTACAATATTTTGGACTATATTCCCTATGCTGTACTATACATCCCTGTGATTTATTTATTTACAGCCACAGTCTTTGTTCCATGCAGTTTTGCTCATTTTCCATTTTCTACATAACTAGCAGCTTCTGATTCACAACTATGTCCAAAATTTAAAAAAAAAGGAATAATTACACTGGCCTATTAGTTCATCATATACAGGAGAATGAATTTATTTAACTCTAGGACAGAAGTACTTACCAATATGTCTGGCACCTTATAAGTTCAATATATATGTAATTAAAAATTGACAATATTTTACTGATTGACCTAATGAATAAATTAATGAGTGGGTTATTGAAGTTTATATTAATTTAGAGGTTAGAAAAAGTGATTTGAAAATATATTACTTTGGGGCACCTGGGTGGCTCAGTTGGTTGAGTGCCTGACTCTTGGTTTCGGCTTAGATCATGATCCCAGGGTCATGGGATTGAGCCCTGCATCAGGCTCTTCACTGAGCATGGAGCCTGCTTAAGTTTCTTTCTCTCTCTCCCTGTGCCCCTCTCCTCAGCTCTCTCTCTCTAAAATAATTTTTTAAAATGTATTACATAACCATATTCAATGTAAAATGTTATCATTTATCTATAGAGCTTAATGCTTTCTTCTTAAATCCATAATAATTTGCATTGGTTATATGTTCACTTAGGATAACTATTCCATTCTTAAATACTTGAATCGTGATTGAAAGTTAATTTAATTTGGTGGACTGATTCATGGGACAAGAATTTATTGGGCACTAATATATTCAGTGTGGTATCAAGCAATAATGGGCAAATAGTTTAGTTTAATCATTGCATCCCATGTATCTCTCTAGTTACTATAATAACTGGTTCCTAGTGTTTAAATGATAAAATATTTTGTTCATTAGAATATATTTCTGATTTAATGTTGAAAGTGATATGAGGGGCACCTGGGTGGCTCAGTCAGTTAAGCGTCTGACTTCAGCTCAGGTCATGTTCTCACAGCTTGTGAGTTTGTGCCCCACATCAGGCCTTGTGCTAGCAGCTCGGAACCTGAAGCCTGCTTGAGATTCTGTGTCTCCCTCTCCCTCTGCCCCTCCCCCATTCACACTCTGTCTCTCTCTCTCCCTCAAAAATAAACAAACATTTTAAAAAGTCTTTAAAAATAAAAAGAAAAAAATAAAGTGATATGAAAGCCATAAATGCTATATTGAATTTTATAATAGCTAATTTTTTTTTGCAAGAAGTATGGGATGTGTATATCTAAAAGTATTTTAAGGCCATCTACTTAATATCACTGTTATTTTTACTTAAAACCTGACCAAAAATAGGTTCAATTATATGCAAATATCTCCAGATTTGATCTTTAGAAATTTTAACATATCCCAAGATAAACAGATTTAAGCAAAGAATATTGCTTACTTTTAAAATATTCATAAGGCATGAGACATTTCTTGTGAACTATGGATATAGGAGTTTTTAAAAAATAATACCTTCCAGCAGAATTGCAATGCATTTTTCAAACATCTAGTTTCTTATGACAGCAACTACCTTCACGATGAGCCAAAGGGATTTCCAAATCAGAGATAGGAGTCTGACACTTCAGTTAAAGCTTCTATTTGTAATGCAGTTTTAGATCACATTTGGGGTTTGATAATCCTCCAGAACATCAAGTTTCTATATGCTTTGTGTTCATCTGAATTCAAGTGAAAAAATAAAACCTTTTAATGGAAAAAATACTAATGAGAAACATGGAAGTAATTCACTTTGAATCTTTTGGAGAATGTAAGTTTTTTATTTGGGTTAATTTTCATCAAGCATCAGTTTGAACAAAGATAATTTTGCCATCATTGCATACACTTAAAATTATCATTTCATATCATTCACTTTTATTTATACTTTATATATCTTCTGTCTTTATTTTTTAATAAATCATATTCCATACGAAGTAAGCCTTTTTTCTAGATTTATAAGTGAAATTGCATCCTTTGAAATTGTCTTCAAAATTATCAGTAAAACCCTCTTTGTTGCTATTACAGACATTGTACATGTTTGACCATTAGCGTCTAGTTTGGCCTCTCCACTGCAAAAATACTCTTTAAAGTCTTTGATTTATGCAAAAAGAATCTTCTGAAATGACAGTCCAAATATATTTTGACAAGACTATTATCATTGCAAGGAATAAGTACTGTCTTCAAAGTAATTAAAGGAGATTTTGAGAGTTGTTTTATAGTTAGTTATTTGTCCTATGTACTTTGTGGATTTGGCAAAGATACCAACTTCCATAAATTTTTTTAATGTTTACTTATATTTGAGAAGGTGGGGGGGGGGAATGCATGGGCGGGGGAGGGGCAGAGAGAGACAGAGACACAGAATCTGAAGAAGGCTCCTGGCTCTGAGCTGTCAGCACAGAGCTCAGTGCAGGGCTCAAACCCAGGAGCAGTCAGATCATGACCTGAGGTGAAGTCGACCCTTAACCAACTGAGCCACACAGGTGCCCCAAAGATACCAACTTGTAAAACCAACAAAACAAACAAAAATCTGTAAGTATACACAAATGAACATTAGGTTTTACTGGAGACACAGCATGGAGATGGGGCAAGAGATACACTCTAGCATTATTAACAGGGTTTTCTGTATTCATTGTATCTGGTCATATAATTAAGATATAAAATGAGAAGATATATGACACTTAGCATAAGTATTATATACAAGAATAAAAATATGTTGGCAGCATGGAGTTACTATAAAACCATATTTGAGAAGAGTGGACTACCTAGGTTTTTTCCAGGGAGGAAAATTGTCGTTAAGAATAGAGATGCCAAAAAAATTAAATACGCTCTTCAGAACAAGGGAAAAGGATGGGCATCCTGTAATAACTGTTGTTATTTTTAAAATTAAAGGACCAATGTATGGGGCGCCTGGGTGGATCACTCGGTTGAGCATCCGACTTTGGCTCAGGTCATGATCTCACCATCTGTGAGTTCAAGCCCCGTGTTGGGCTCTGTGCTGACAGCTCAGAGTCTGGACCCTGTTTCAGATTCTGTGTCTCCCTCTCTCTCTGCCCCTCCCCCACTCATGCTCTGTCTCTCTCTCTCTCTCTGTCAAAAATAAATAAAGCATTAAATTTTTTTTAAAAATAAAGAAAATTAAAGGACCAATGTAACTAATAGCTGATATTACACATAGTTCCCATTTAAGTAGTACATTTCTTTTGTTGATAATAAAAACATGTTTTCTAAAAGGTTTCCAGTAAGAAAATATGAAGATTTGCTGAAATTAACCCTTCACATTTCCCCAGTGATAATATTTATTATTCTGCCATCCTACTAAAATTTATCTTGCCAATGCAAATAGTAATGGTGCATTTCTTCAGTTTATTATTTGTTCATTTTGTCTTCACATTTTTATAGATTTATGGGAATGACTTAAATTATTTTTATTTTTTGTAACCTAAGCTTAAATATTCTAAAATTATTACTCCCAATTTGTATTTATAATCATTATTGCTTATTTTATCAATAAATATCACTAATATTTCATAACTTGTATTATAAAATATTTTCAGGTATAAAAATATTTTCAGGTATTTGTGAGAGTAGTGAATGTCTTCAGCCCAGAATAGATATTTTCCTAATCTGAATTCTTTTTCCTTTTTTTAATAGTCCCTTCTTTGGAAGAATGAGTGTACTCCAACTTATTTAGAAAATTCTGGATCGTGGGGTTCCTGGGTGGCTCAGTTAGTTTAGTGACCAGCTCTTGATTTTGGCTCAAGTCGATCTCATGGTTGGGGGATTGAGCCCCTGCTTGGAATACTCTCTCTTTCTCCCTCTACCCCTCTCCACTCATGCTGGCTCACATTCTCTCTCTCTCTCTCTCTCTCTCTCTCTCTCTCTCAAAACAAACAAACCAAAAAAAAAAAAAAACACTAGAAAATTCTGGATCATTGATTGTTTAGGTTATTCATTGGTGTATTAAAAACTACATTAGAAGTTTGTGGTTTAAAGCAACAATGTAATTTTGCTTAACACTTTATGAGTCAGAAATTCAAGAAAGACTTCACTTGACACTTTATCTCTGTTCTATGTGGCATCAGATGGGGAGGCTGACTGAGGCGAGAGGATTTCCTGAATCTGGCTCACTCACAAAACTGGCAACTTTGTATTAGTTGTCAGCTCAGAGTTCAGCTTAGAAACTCAAGGACCTCTCCACTGGAATGCATAAACTTTCTCAGAGAATGGAAGCTGGGTTTCAACACCTAATAAGAGGTATTAGGTTGCCATTCTCTTAAATCATGAGTCTAGAGATTGGCAATATTGTAACATCTTCCATGTTCTATTGGTCAAAGCATTCTTAAGACCCACTCAGATTCAAACAGAAGAGGCACAGATCTTACAGCTAATGGAAAGAATGTTAGATTCTGCCCAGTTTCATAGAGATCATACATGGATGAGAACCAACGTAATTCTCACATCATTCTGATTTCAAACAAAAAACTTGTGTCACCGGATATAAAAATATTTGAATGATCAGCAAAAAATTATTGAACATGTCTACCTTGCAACACTCTTTAAATTGGATCACTGACATCAATCAGTGACAGTGCCCTTGATGAAACTTCCTTTTTTTCTCTTTTGGTGAGCCTTAGAGCACTTTTAAGATACATTAAAGCAGAGAGATCTAGACATAAGAGACATAAAAGAAGAATCAATGCCTGTGAAGAGAAACTGAGAATGCTAAAGAAGAAATACCTTCCTTTCTTCTTTATTGCTTAGAATGTTAACATATTTCTGAGACAGGACGAGACTTTTAACCCAAGACCTGAGCAGAGAGGTTAGCATTTAGACCATGCCTTCTGACCCAGAGAGACTAAATATGCATTTGGTAAGCTACTAGATCTGTGGTAATTCATTACATAACAATATAAAATGAATATAGTGATATATTTCAATGAACAGTAGCTCTCATTTTCAACTCAGGTCAGTATATTTATGTTTTCCTTACTGTTCATGTTCTATGTCCTGTTTAAGAAATTATTGGCTATTGCAAGATCCTGGAGATTTGTTTCTATTCTCTTTTCTAGAAGATGTATTATTTTACCTTCTGCAAATTATCTATTTAGGATTGGTTTGATGTATGGTAGATGGTAGAGTTCATAGTTTATTGTTTTCCATAGAACTATTTAGTTGATCCAATACCAGGGTTTAAAAAGGCTGTGCATTTTGCACTGCTCTGCATTGCTCTGCTCTGCTTTTTCAATGTATGAAGGCACATTTAAATATGGATCTCTTTAGAATCCTGAATCTATTCCATTGGTTTAAATATATATCTTATAATATTAATATAATGTTTTTATATTAATTATAAATTAATATACAGCAAACGTCTTTAATTTTGTTTTCATTATTTCTCTGCTTTTCATGTCCATATTAATTTTAATATCATTTTGTCAATTTCTATACTCATACACATAATTTGTACACAATTTTCATTCATATGAATACACACACATGCACATACACACATATTGAGTGCATTTGGGCTGTTAACCCATCTAGACATTTGAAACTTCTAAACTTATTCAGGTCATTGTCAAAATCTCATTCTTAGGGATTTCAACTGCATGGCTGGGCTCTAGCTCTTTGCTGGATGTTTCCTGAAGGTTTTCCTCAAGTCCTAAGGCCATCTGGTTTATTGCGCATGGGCTTCCTCAACATGGCAGCTCACTTCATCAAGCCAGCAGAAATGATGTATTCCACGCTGCTTCAAGTGTCTTTTATAACTTAACATATTCACTGGAGTAACATCTTAACTCCATTGCCATGCATCCTAACCACAGGAATAATATCCTTTCTGCTTTGCTATATTATATTGGTTAAAAACAAGTTACAGCCTCTGCATACAATGGGAAGGGTCATCCAAAGCCATGGACACCAAGAAGTGGAGTAGTCATTGGGGGTTGCCTGAGAATCTGTCCACTGCAAACCTTAAGGAAATGAAAGTGCAGACTCTAGAGGGTGAGACAAATTTACAATTATTACAATTGACAAGGAGATTATATCCAGGAAATATAAGTAATACCTACAAATGCATAGCAAAAAGATAGAGATCCTAAGGATACAGTGGGGAAAAGATTGACTGGAACAAAGAAATCATCAAAAGGAAAATACAATATAGTTTGTACATATGAAAGGTGCTCAGTGTATCACTTATGAAGGAAGTGAATTTATAATCACACTGAAAATCCACTATACAAAAACTAGAATGGCTATTTAAAAAAAAAACAGATTGCAAGGATATAAATTAATTAGAATGCTCAAACTCTGCTAACAGGAGTAAAAATTTATATAACTACTGTTAGTCTGCATAACTGATCATAAAAAGCTTCCAATTGAGTGTATACACCCAAATAATTTACATATATATTCATTACAAGTCAAATGTCAATATACTTTCATCAAATTATGGTCCCAGATGACTATAAACTGGTCAAATATTCCTCAGAAGTAATTTGAACAAACATATTGCATTATATTTATAAAGTATAATCTCAAATAATGTTGAAAATATGTGGAATATTGTTACATGCAATAATATAGGGTTGACTCACACATGCCAGAAACCAAAAAAGGATACATTAGATTATTTTCTTCACATAAATTTCAGAAGGATGAAAATGAACCCATGGAAGTGTAATTAAACACTAATTACTTTAGAGAAGAAAGTAGTTAGGCTGTTGTAGTGTTGGTATTATTTTTTCTTAATTTTTATGTTGGTTATATAGTTGTATTAATTTTTTTGATAGTTCACTGAGATCATCACATAAGATTGGTACATTCTTCATTATGTTTCTTGTACTTCAACAAAATATTTTTAAAGTAATTATAATTCAAGATTATGCTCTCCAAGTTATTAAATAATGTTTTAGTTTATATCACTATATTAAAAAAAAACAACTTCCAGAGCTCTAATGATTTATTTGTTGATATTTTAAATATGTTAATGAAAGCAACATGATTAATTTATAGAAATAACATTTATATTATTTTGGATAAGTAGACCCATGAGTTAATTTACAAAATATATTGGTGTCTTTTCAAAAACACCTGAATCTATCCCACTATGTTAAAAGCTATCCATATTATTTTTCCAGGAAGCCAATGCCATTACTTTATACATGCCTTTTTAGGTAAATAAATTACTCTTAAAAAAGGTTCCTGATGACAAAAGTACAGTGGAAATAATTTTTGTAGGAAAAGAATGTTAAAAAGAAGTAGAAGTTCCTGGATCTGATATATAATGAATAAATATGTGCAATTTACTTTGCTTTAGAAATTAAAGTTAATAGTTGTTTTAAAAATTAATATCTACAAAGTTGATAATTAGAAACCCATGGGATTTTAACAGAAAGTTTTCAATAGATATATGGAAATGCCCTTTTATAATTAGTATCATAACTTCAAAGAGGTAGTAATAAAATGCATTACTTTTAATATCATAGTTTTAAATTAAAATGTATATGAATTTTAAGAAAATTATTCATTTGTTCAGAAATTTCAAAAAGACAGATGTAAAAATTGGCTTCATGTATAGTGCCATTCTTTTTCAAAATGAACATGTATTGAATTTTTATTTACCTTGTATTTCAAATGTACTGACTCAGTTCTCATGACAACCCTATGAATTAGATGTTATGATTGTCCACATAGATGTAGAAACTAAGTCTTAGAGGAATTCAGTAACTTGCCCTAAGTTATACAGTTTAGGAATAGAACTGTTCTCTGAAGCCAGACTAACACTATATACTAGTGATCTTAATCATTCTACAACGTCCTTAGCTGGTAAACATCATTAATTATATATTCTTTGCATCCTGGTTTTCTATACTTGTGGGAGATTTCTGATATTCACAATAAAGAATATTCTTAAAATAATCTTAAAATAATATTCTCTGTTCTTAAATATACCACATAAAATTAATAACTAATATAAGATAGAAAGAATTGTGCATTAACTCAGTATATATGACTAGGTGAAGACAGTTTATTTTCATCTGGCTAGTTTCTATGAATCTAAATCTTAAACCAAATGCCAAGTTCTCTGATCACTTTTGCCACATTAGATGAGGTAAAGGAGATTGAAATGTTTAGGGTTTGGCTTGGAAAGGCAAATACCTAGAATAATATTTGCTAACATTGTTTGGCAGACTAATAAAGAGAATATGGTAAAATTATTAGTAGATCCATAAGACGGTATGGTAAGCAGAATAGTGTAGTGAATCCCACTTCCCCTCTGCCACCAAAAGAAGTTCATGCCCTAAGGATATGTGGTAATGTTATGTTACCTGGCCAAAAGACAATGCAGATGTGATCAAGGTTATGGATTTAAGATGAAGAGATTACTGTGGATTATCTGGGAGGAAGGGATCAATATAATCACATGAGTTCTTAAAAGTAGAGAATCTTTCCTTGGCCCTGAAGAGAGATATAATGATAGAAAACTGGCCAGAGAAGTGGCAGCAAGATAAGGATTTGGCACCATGTTGATTCTGAAACATAAGTGTTTTATAAAAGGAATGCAGAAGTTTGAAGGGCTCAAAGGTGGTCTCCAATAGATAGCCAGCAATGAAACAGAGACCTGAGCTCTGAAACCACATAGAACTGAATTCGGTCAACACATGGATGAGCTTTGAATTTCTTTCTGCTAGAGCTTCCAGAAAATATCAGTGCTGCTAACCCCTTGACATTAGCCTGTTGAGATCCAGGTGAGACTTCTGACCTCCAGAACTGTAAGATAATAAATTTGTGTTGTTATATGGTGCTATGTTTGGGGCAATTTTTTTTTTTCAACGTTTTTTATTTATTTTTGGGACAGAGAGAGACAGAGCATGAACGGGGGAGGGGCAGAGAGAGAGGGAGACACAGAATCGGAAACAGGCTCCAGGCTCCGAGCCATCAGTCCAGAGCCTGACGCGGGGCTCGAACTCACGGACCGCGAGATCGTGACCTGGCTGAAGTCGGACGCTTAACCGACTGCGCCACCCAGGCGCCCCTGGGGCAATTTTTTAAAGTAACTTAAATATATAGATATATATAAATAATATTAATTAATTAATTTATTTATTTTGAGAGAAAACACAAGCAGGGGAGGGGCAGAGAGAGAGGGAAAGAGAGAATCCCAAGCAGTCTGCACACTGTCAACACAGAGCTCGATGTTGAGCTCAAACTCACTGCAAGATCATGACCTGAACTGAAATCAAGAGTCGGATGACTCCCAGGCACCCCTGGGGTATTATTTTTTTATTGAAGCAATAGAAAACTAATATATTGGGCAATATAGTTTTCCAGGCATTATAAGCAAGGTACAAAATTGTGCATGTTCCTAGGGACATAAGATGGATGGTGAGATTGAACAAGGTGGATTACATTTATAAAAATGAATGGAAAGATGGCTGAAAAGTCTTCCAAAGGAAAAGACAAAAATGAATAAAAAGAATTCCACCATATTAATCCCAATTACATCCCTTGAATGGTTACAGCATTTGTTACTTCAAATTCATTTATTCCTCACAATGTTGTCGAATAAATATTCTCTATCTAAAATTAAAATTTTTCAAAACCATAGTACTTTGCATGGACTGCGGTGAAATATGCATGGAATAGGTTCATTAAATGCATTAGAATAGCAAACACTTTTGCTGCTTTACTTTTACCTTATAACAAAAACTTTTCCTCATTGTTGTGTCATCTGCTCTCCACTTCTGTTTTTGTTCATTATATCTTCTTTCCTTTCATTCAAACAGTAATGTGATTTTGACCCAGTCTTTTTTATTGACAAAATATTATAACGTAGGGCTCATTTCAGTTCCTGAATCACTAGACACAATTAAATAGCAATAATGTTCAAATAAAATAATTGGAATTAGAAGTTCAAAAAGAAAATAATCATACTCAACTAAGTATATAACATTTTTGAAACCAGTTGGGCATTCATTATTGGAAAGAAATAGTCACCTTATGTGATAGTAAGTGATACATATGTGTGAACCCCCCACGCACATTTACATTTACATATGTATATTCATATATGCGATTTATATATATACATATATATATGTATATACACACACATATGTATACATATTTATTTTTATGTTTTTACTGAATTACCTAAAAGAAAACATAATTTTCAGTACCATTTTATACGAATGGTATCACAATTTGAAGATAATTTGGTAAATTGATTTATTTTCAAAATATGCCTAATACTCCATATATATGAGTGCATGTATTTTTCATCAATCATATAATACGATTTCTAGTGTCTTATACTATAATTATGTTTCAGTGTTGCATATTCTAATTTATATTAAGGTTTATAATTTCTTTCAACAGAAATATCGATTTTGGGTTATGTTGATTGGCCAAGTTAATGATAAAAATGGGAAAAAAAGAATTCAAATTATTAAAAATATATTATTAATATTATTAAATTTTCACATTTTACTTAGCACTATTTAAGAATAATCTTACTCTCCACACACTTTGATTTGTCATTCACCCTTTGTGCTGAACATTAATAAGGGATAGCAGAATGGAATGATACAGGTGGCAAAAAGTGTCAGGAGTATTTCAGTTCTTGTGAAAAGTAATTGTAAGAGAAGTACTTTTAAGATTTTAGACAATTAGATTTTGTTCTTCAGTGATCACTCTTTGTCAATGCCATAAGAAAACCTGTATAGAACAAAATTGATAACCCAGGATTTTTCCCAATTCTTCAACCATTTCTTCATGTCAGCTCCGCATTTCCACAGTCTAAATACTTTACGGATTAATTTTCTCTTCCAGTTCATAAATCCAAATTAAAGAAGCATCCCTTCAGAGGAAAACAGCTCTGTTAGAAATTCCAGCAGCAACCAATTTTATTGTTCATCTATTTGTCATGTGTCCTTTAATAGTTAGAAAGAACTATTTTGATGGGTCAGTAAGAGTTATATTGCTGTAATTGATTTATTACATTGTTATTACCTTGCTTCAATAAGTTCCCTTCTCTAATTGCCATAAACAGTATTCATTACCATTAATTTGAGATTATTCTTGGGTTCATGTGAATTATTGAAAAGAAAGAGATCTGGGTGTAGGGTTAAGAACACATAAAGCACTCTATTCTCAGATCTTATTTCTGTGGGATTTACGTAAAGTACATTGAACTTAGCACATAAAGTAAAAATCAAAATGTTACTTAGCCTTCAGCTAATAAAAAAAATATCCCAGAAGATTTTTCAGTTAAAAATAAGGAGTTTGGACTTTCAAATCAGAGTAAGACAAACACATTTTCTCCACAAGATTCATATGATGCAATAGTGGCAGACTTTTAGACATGTTTTCAATGTTGGTATCAGTAGACTATCAAATTAATGGACAGTTAATATTATTTTCTATATTCACAATTTGCTGAAGGACTTATATAGGGAAATTTTGCAGATGGGATTTTAATAATACAGATAAGTATATTTATACAAGAAAGATTTATAAGTATGTATAAAGGGGTGAAGAGGCAATAGAGTCAAAAGTATTAACCATTCAACTTGAATACATAGAATAATGAAAACTGTTGGGTCAAAAAGACTTCAAATTTTCTTGGTTAGAACATCAAAGAAAGTCTATTATTGCCTAATCAGGTGAAAAAAATTGTGAGCCTGAATAAAATGTTTAGGGCATTAAGACCTCTATGTCAAGAGGTCTTTATTGGTCAAGAACCCATTCAATAAAGTTGAATTCAGACACAAGTGTAATTTTTGAGAAAAAAAAAAATTTTTCAAATGGGCAATAATATATTTAGAGTATTTATCCAACGTTTTTCATTTTTATTGTCATATCTCATTAAAAATAATTATGGTTTAGGAGCTATAATTAATTTAACCCCACTTATCCAGAGTTATCCAGAACTTCTTGATCTGCATGGTCTCTTCCCTTGTGAGATTGTTTTAGATCAAATTTAGTCCAACATTTAGAAAACTAAATAAAAATAACCATTTCTATATTACTTAAAAAATTCTCTCAATAAGGAAATTAGGGGTAATATTTTTGTTTCCTTTTTAATGTGGCATTCAATTAAGAATCCTTTCATTTCTATATAATTCATCAGTTTAAGGAGCTGAACATCCTTCGTATGATGAGAGCACTACTTACTGTTCAGAGGCTTGTTTTTTAATCTATTTTACTGAAGACAGGACAAAGAGATGAATAAAATGTACATTCAAAATAAATAATTCCTTCAGCTATATAAATGTGCCAAAATGCCATGGTGATTTTTATAATACAATTGCTGCAAAGGGTGCTGAGATTATTCCCCCCCCTTCTTTTTGTCCTACTCACATAGTCCTGTTCAATTTATTCTGTCAGCAAGTTAACAAAAATCAAATGAACGAGAACCTGATGTTCTGAAGAAAGCATTTAGAAAGAGACTGGAGGTTTTGCTGTCTCAGCTGGGAGGTGTGGCATATACCCTTCTCCAGTGATCTCTGACTGCATTTGGACTGTCAAGATAGTGGTGGAAGCCAGGAACATCTTCACCATCTGTGCTTGGCATCCGCTTTATAGAGTGACTGCCAAAGGAGAAACAGCTTCTTTTAGTACACACCTCAGTGCCATTTTCCTACCTTTTAACTCCCCATGAGGTTACATTACAGAAGACTTGGCAGCAGAGTAGTGCACCAATTGAAAATGTAAGAATTGTACAAAATTCAGCAAATCTCCATTTTAGAGGAAGTATTTGCTGTCTGTACACTTCTAGGCATAATCCATTTGCTAAACTTCATACATTTACCTAAATCAGATACTGTAGTTTGACAAAAATATTCTTTTCTTGAAATGCCGTGAATAAAATTTATGCATGAGAAGGGATAGGTTTAAAGCCTAAATTAGAAAAAAAAATCTGAAATAGTCTGAATGCAACAATTTTAATAATTATGGGTACTGAATGGAAGGGACTGATTTCATTATATCATTTTGCTTTATTGGATAACTTCTAGTGTTCTATAATGTAGATGGTGTACATAGAAATAGTGAATAAAAAAGGAAAAAAAGCTAGATAAACCTTGAGGTAAGGAAGAACATAAAAGTATATAAATGAAAAAGCCTACAGCCTATTTTTACCCTATATATATTCAAATCAAAATCTATTCATATGCACCTATGAATGTTTACGTAAATATATTAACATTGAATATTCACTGTGCTTAAGACATTGTGTCTGATGTTGCCATTGACACAAGCTCTCCTTGTACACACTTGAATGGGTCCATAGTCTGTGATGGGAGAAGCCTTTTGTATGAAATGATTACTGAAACATTATTTAGAGTTGTTTGCACCCATTGAGTGCTGGATACATATTTTTGAATGACTATACATAAGTTAATAACTGCTCTCAGGTAGCTTACAACCTTATAAAGGAAATATATATATATATATATATATATATATATATATATATATACATATACATATATATATATATATACTTAACACAATCAACTTTTGAAAGTTATTACTAAATCACAAAAACTTCCTATTATGTTTTCAAAAGTTAGAAAATTCATATATACTTGAAGTAATCAGAAAGGTAGTATTTTAGATATAATTAAAGAATGTATTAGAAAAAGACAATAGGAAATATTGGGAGTATCTTGTGTACTGAAGGAATTAGAAATATTTAATAATAACTCGCCTGATTTGACTGATGCATTACATATGGTAATGCATTGGGGAATGGCAGTAAATAATACAGGGAAGCTAATGTTGTATTATACACTGTCCTCAGTACCTGGATTAGGAATTGTATATGATTAGATGAGAAAAGAAGGGACGTAATGAATCAATAGCTGAACCAGAGAAGTATTATTAGTAGCACTTAAAGATTAAGTCATATATACAGGACAAATTGGAGAAAAGATACTGCATGCAGGAAGACTGATTGAAAGAGATAAAAGCAATGATAATGAGGGATCACACTAAGGTGGTGGCTTTGGGAATAAGGTGGATTCAAGAGAAGTCATTTTGTAAGTGGAATAATACTGGATCCCCTTGAGGTCTTTCTTGTCCTACCAACTTATCTAAGCACTTATATAATTCCAAAACTCTTGAATATTTTTTTGAGTTAACAGAAAAGGGAAATCACCCCATCAAAATAAAAATATTTAAAAATATGTTTTGGGGCTCCTGGGTGGCTTAATAGTTTAGGCGTACAACTCTTGATTTCTGCTCAGGTCATGATCTCACGGTTTGTGATCTAGAGCCCTGCACTGGACTCCGCACTGACGGATTTGAGCCTGCTTGGGATTCTCTCTCCTTCTCTCTCTGCCCCTACCTGCTCATGCTTGCTCTCTCTCTCTCTCTCTCTCTCTCAAAATAAATAAACTTAAAAAAATAAAAATCCTTTTTAAGCATCTTACTTTCCCTCTTATGTTTCACAGTACATATTTCTTTGATCTCTTTTCTTTCTTTACTGTTGTCAGATCATCTTTTTCCAAAAAAAAAAAAAAATCTTGTTTTCGCAAATAAAACTGTTTTAAAGGTATGTAACTTCAGGGGAAGTATAGTACTTTTATAGTTCTATTTGTCTCATGAAAAGAAACTTCTCCCTCCAATCCCTGACCCTAGAATTTTGGTGAATGAATTTCTACATTTTCAAATATATAAGGGCAGCCTTCATATGAGGTTGATGAAAATAGAAAGGAAAATCTGTGACCTGTATAACCACTTGATTGTCTATATTACTCCACTCCAGTATCTAATGAATGAGCTACCAGGGTTATTGTGTTGCCAGATATTCTGATGAGTTGTATTTTAGGATTCAAAAAGTTATTGGACAAAGTTCAAAGCACATACTAAGTACTTAATAATTATTAACTATTATAACCATTTGAATTCCTTCTCTTATTGTTAGAGCCAATTCTCTTAACTAGCTTTTTCCAAATATGAAAGTAGTTAACTCTATGCTCATCTCCCTTCAGTTTATTTGCTGTAATATTTATTTGGTCTCATCCTGGAACTGTTTCCCTAAGAATTTTATTTGATGTTTTTATTTGTATTTTCCCCAAGAATTTTAAACAATGTTAGTAAGATGTTCAAATTGAAATGCCCGTAAATCAATAATATAAGAAAAACATGTAGAAAATTGCATAAGGAAAACTCAAAAGAGATATTGGCTGTGAAAGCATTTGCACAGACAGTGGGAGCAGTGGATGGGCTTGCCAGGGAAAGTGCAGCTACATGTAAAAGAAGGAGGGAGGGAGAGCTAACAAGTAGAGAGAAGACTGAATTTTTGAAAATGTCTAGATTTGAGTAAAAAGAATGAAGCTAATGAGGAGAGTTATGATCAAAGGAAAACAAAGAAAGCACAGTGATTAGAGAACCTGGAGTAAAAATAGGTAATTGTTATCATACATGGCAGAAGAGTGGATGGGAAAATAGATATATTGAGGAATATTGCTTTGATTTTTTCCCCCACTCTTATAGAGAGGTCTGAAACCGGATATCTATGAGTAAGTTAATTAAGAACTGAGCTGTAGGTTGTTGCTGCTATTTAAAGAGGTTAGGAAACAGGTAAGAGGAACACTACCACGAGATGTGAGTTCCAAGTCACATGATTTAACCACACAGAATCTGCATTACCACTGATGAGGAGGAATAGAGAGCACTGGTCCAAACACAGGTGAGCTTTTAAACTACATGGCCTTTAATATTTTTCTTATCATAATACTATATAATTCTATTCAATAAGGTCACAAGCTAGAAGTGTGAATATGTAGTAAGTTCAAAGGTCATGACGTTTCCCTGAAGTGTGTTCATTCTAGAAATACTTGCTATGGAAGAATTACTTGAGTCAGACTCTATTCAAGAAACTGTGAATATGGTGGCAAATAATATTAATAATGTATGTGTCTTAACGGAATTTACATGACAGTTGGGAGGCATTTCCAGAAAGTAAAGTAGTAAAATTACATATTAACAACATTTTGGATATCAATATGTGATATGGAGCACATGAAAACAACAGTATGACAAAAAAAAAAAAAAAGACTTGGATGAATAGAATCCTACTTTTGTGTAGATAATTGAAAAATACCTTTGAAAAAGGTTTATTTTTGAGAAAGAGAACACATGTAAACAGGAGCAAGGTGGAGGGGGGAGGGGGTGAGGGGGGTATTGAGAATCTGAAGCAGAGAAGCCCAATGCAGGGCTTGAACTCTGAGTCATCATGACATGAGCTAAAGTCAGATGCTTAACCCACCTGAAGTCGAATGCTTAACCCACTGAGCCATCCAGGCATGCCTAAAAAATGACTTTCTTGAATGGTGACACTGCCTAGAAACTTGAAGCTGGGAAAGGAGCTAGCTGTGAAAAGAGTTGTAGGAGGAGAGTTTCTATCTGTGTAATCTGCACATGGAATGACCCTAAGCTCGGTTTGTGGGAAATAGATAAAAGCCAATGCTGTGGATAGTCATAAGTAAAGGAGAAAGTGGTAGAATATCGGTATAGTACTGATTAGACCATTAAAGAGGAGACATAGGAGATCTCTGCAAGGGTAGAAATAATTGATGAGAAAAATGCAAGAAAAAATCAGGTGGGTATTGAGTGAGACTAACCTTTAACCTATAAGGTTTGAGGAACATTTAATTGATACAAAAGTGCCTTTGAAAGAGAGATTGAGGATTTGAAGATCAGTATTCATATCATAAACCCAGTTATATACCCAGTGGAATACCCAGTAAAATAGGGAGCAGTCTCTGAGAAGGAGGGGAATAAAGAGAGATTGGCTACCTAGAAAGGGAAAGTAAAACACATTTGGATCATTTTCTCAGAAAATGAAAAAGTAAATAAAAAGTTATATATTTCCATCACCAATTAAAATTAATTTGTACATTACATAAACACTTATTAAGCATTTGCTGTCTATGAGATTAGGGATGAGACACTGGGAATATGAGAAATAATGTGACCCCTCCCATTGAAGTTCATACTTGGGTAAGAGATAGCACAGTCTGGAGTACCGTGAGTCTGTAGTAGATTCATCAACATAAATTTATAAATGTATCCCATAAGTCATAATCACATAAATAACAATAAATATCTTTATTTCATTCTGTTCCACTAATAACAAAATCTTTAGTGTGTGCACTCTGGAATTTTGGATTAATAACAGTTTGGAGAGTAATACATAACCATAAATTGTCCTCAGGCCTGTAATTTGCTGTGTTGACAAACATAGAAACTGATAATGCAGAGTGAATCATAAACATTATCTTGAATTAATGCAGCTGCTTGCTTTGATATGCAATTATTTGTATTCAGTTATCTTACTAAGACCTATTAAAATATGTAGAAACATATGGAGTTTTCTTTGATCCTCAATGTCTATGTGTGCAATGCCAGTAAACACTAAATTAATGTATAGATAGATACATAGGACTAACTCTGAACTCTGATGTCTTAAGTTGAGCTGTACTCTTTGTCAGCTAAAGTGCAGTGATACTAAATGTCAAATATTTTGTGCAAAGTTGTATTACTGTTCATCCTGGGCTGGGTCAAGAATAAATTGTTAGCCAACACCTTGTAGGGCCTCCTAATTAAATTCTTGAATTAATTAGTGTGCAGTAAAGATGTTGGTATTTCTGTATGAATCCATCACTACAATTTTGGCTTCCAATGTGCATTTTATTAAGTTATTTAAATATTTTAAAATATTGGAAATGGGTTTACCTAGACTACACATATCCAACTAATTATGCCCAAAATAATCTTTTTCCCAACATTTTTTTTTCTTGCCAGATCCCTTTCTACCATTTGTTTATCCAAAACTATAAAGGCATAAGAGATTTAAAAAAACCAAAAAAACATATTTTAAGCTTACCAGAAAGCAGTGAGTCTTTTGCCAAAATCCCAAATTTCTAGCTCCCGAATTTTCTCCTGTGGTTCAGTAGTTCCAATTTTCAGTTGGACACCAAGATGTTTATATCATGAAGCACTTTAAATTTGTCCTGTACAGAATCTGATTAAATTATCCCTTTACCCAATAAAACACAAAATGTATAAAAGTCCTGATTTATCTCCTGTATATTCTTTCTTGTCAAACTTCTTATTAGGTAGCTACACAGCACATGCAACTACAAACCTAAAAGTCATTTCTATATTTTCTTTATTAGATCTCATTCAACCAATTAATTGTCAAGGGGTTTGAATGCAGTTTCAAATGTTTACTCAAATGCCCTTTGCTTATAGGTACACTTGTCTCTATTTTAATGCAAACCCCAGGCCTTTTTGGATCCTGATGATAGCACCCTATCCTGTGTCTTCTTTAGCTTCCAATCTCAGTCCTGTTTGATTACTAGTTTTATCTTATGGAAAAAAACTCAATTCTTGATTTAATAATTTCAAATTTTTCTTATAATAGTCAAGAGTCAACAATTCCCTTAATTATTAAATCCGAATTTGTCTACATGGATTTGTGTTACGTTGGAAACCTAGTGTTTTGTACACTTACTATTGCAAATAAGATCAGTTTCTGGAAACTGATTTTCTTTTCTATGTAATTTTTGTTTTTATCTTCTGTTGATTCTTAGAAGGGTATGGAGACCATATATATGGGAACCACTTGGGGTAGGTTTGTCAAAAATAATACATTACTTTATTCTTGTTGCTATAAAAAATTACCACAAACTTAATGGCTCAGAACAATACAGATATATTTCTACGGTGAGATTCCTAAAATCAACATGTTGGCAGGGCTGCATTTCTTTGGTTTTATTTATTTTTGGGAGAGAGTGCATGTGGGAGGGGCAGAGAGGGAGAGAGAGAGAGAGAGAGAGAGAGAGAGAGAGAGAATACCAAGCAGGCTCTGCACTACCAGTGCAGAGCCCGTGTGGGGCTTAAGCTCACAAACCATGAGATCATGACCTGAGCCTAAATAAAGAGTCACTTGCTCAACTGCCTGAGGCACCCAGGTGCCCCAGAAGGGCTGCATTTCTTCTGGAGGCTCTCCAGGAGAATCTGTGTCCTTGTCTTTTTCAGCTACTAGAAGCCACCTACATTACCTGTCTTCAAAGCCAGTAGTGTAAAAACCCCAAATCTTCTCTTCCTGTCAACCTTTCTTTCCCTCACTCTGTCTTTGTCTCTCCTTTCATCATCAATTTTTTTCCAACTCTGTCCACTCTGCCTACCTTTAATAAGGACATATGTGATTATATTATGTCCATCCAGATTATACAGGACAGTTTTTCCATCTTAAAACCTTTAATCATATCTGCAAAGTACTTTTGACCTGTAAAGTAACATAATCACTGGTTGCAAGGATTAGGACACAGGTAGCTTTGGAGAGGAAGCATTATTCTGATTTAAAAAAATATATTACAAAAATATATATATATATATATTACAAATATATATATATATATTATATATATACAAAATATATATATATACAAAATATATATATAC